>NC_069499.1:1337439523-1337682023 GCF_027579735.1 Bombina bombina
CTACCATATGTTTCAGCTGCTCTAGACTTCTCTCACACATCTAATAGGTTTGCACCAGATGATGAAGTTATTGTTTTTTTCTTTAAAAAGGGACATGAAACATAAAAATGTTCATTCATGATTCAGACAGAGCATGCAATTTACTTCTATTATCTAATTTGCTTGGTTTTCCTGTTTTCCTTTGTTGAAAAGCATACCTAGGTAGGCTCAGGAGCTGACAGCTATCTGCTGATTGGTGGCTGCACATATAAACCTCCTAATATTACCAATGTGCTCAGCCCAGTGGTGCATTGCTGCTCCTTTAACAAAATATACCAAGAGAATGAAGCAAAATTGATATTAGAATTGGAAAGTTGTTTAAAACTGTTTGCTCTATCTGAATCATGAAAGAAAAAAATGGTTTTCATGACCCTTTAAATACAAGCATATTCAATTATTATTTATCATGAAGGCATTTTACATGATCTAATCATAGTTTTTATAACTTAGCTAACAACAATTTTAGGGCCAGATTACAAGTGGCACGCTAATAATAGCACAGGCTTGATCAGCAATATTGCTGGACCGCGCTAACATTACCACGCGACTTTAATATTACCAGTCCATGGTAAAGTGCGTTAACCAGAGAGGGG
Source organism: Bombina bombina (assembly GCF_027579735.1). Lineage (NCBI taxonomy): Eukaryota > Metazoa > Chordata > Amphibia > Anura > Bombinatoridae > Bombina > Bombina bombina. The sequence goes on from NC_069499.1 coordinate 1,337,440,156, forward strand.
TTAGAGCAGCCTACTTTGCTCAAGCACAGTCTATACTTTCAATGGATAGCGTAACCAAGCTAAATAGCGCTGGTATTTCAAGTTGAAAGTTATAGTTTGCTCTCGAGCAAAAGACAAATCTGCGCTAGAATATTTAGCGTGACTTCAGACCTGAAGTAAACTGTAAAGGTCAAAAAAAAGTTGCACAAAACACATCAAAAACACATTAAAATAAAGTATTACACACATATATACACTTTTTATTAAAAAATATAATTTTAATATTAATAAAAATGTTTTAATAGGGATAAAAGGGATAAGGTATATGGCAAAGTGTTTGACTGGGAAGGGCTCCAATGTGTGTATGTGTGTGTGTGTGTGTATATATATATATATATATATATATATATATATATATATATACACACAGTATATATGTCTAAATATGTTGGTGTGTATGTATTCATGTCTATATATGTGTATACATGTGTATTTATGTGTTTATTGTGTAAATATGTATGTCCACAAATACAGAGCTATACACACACACACACACATATATATACAGTATATATATATATATATATATATATATATATATTTATATACACTTTTCAGCCCTTCCCAGTCAAATACCTTAAAATATGCAATATCATTTTTATTCATTTTAATGTGTTTTGAATAGAAATACTTTAAATTTCTATGTTCTTCACGTATAGCTATATAGGTATATATATATATATATATATATATATATATATATTAATTACAAAAAATATATATAGAAATATCTATTTAAAATTAAAAAAAAACATTTTTTTCTACGTGAAGAACATAAGAATTTAAAGTATTTGTAACTCACTTTGCCGCTCGTCACTTTATACGTCAGCAATGACGAATGATTGGTGGAAACTTGACGTATGAAGTGACGAGCGGCAGGAGGGGGAATCACTTCTCCGGCTTCTAGAAGAAAAGGTAAGTATTTTAACAAAACAGGAGAAATGTAAACTTTCATGAATAAAAGTGCCCCTGTTTTTAATAGTATTTTTAAAAACCGGGCACTCATTCTTTAAAGTTGACATTCACTTTAAGTGTAACTTCCCTTACCCATAATCCTCAGTCAGTCAGCTTAAGAAAAATGGAAAAAAAAGAAACACAAGGGTGAAAAGGTGCCTGAGGTTTACTCAAAAAGACCTGCCCGATTATAATTTAAAAAGAGGGCGGGGTCGAGGACTCTCCATGCCCGGAAAGAAAGACATTTATCAGGTAAGCATACATTTTGTTTTCTTTCCTATGGCATGGAGAGTCCACAACATTATTCCAATTACTAGTGGGAACCAATACCCAAGCTAGAGGACACAGAATGAACAGGAAGGGAGAACAAGGTAGGAGGACCTTAACAGAAGGCACCACCGCTTGAAGAACCTTCTCCCAAAAGAAGCATCAGCCGAGGCAAAAGTATCAAATTTGTAGAATTTGGAAAAAGTATGCAAAGAGGACCATGTTGGCGCCTTGCAAACCTTTTCCACAGAAGCTTCATTTTTAAAAGCCCAAGAAGAGGAGACAGTGCTAGTGGAATTAGCCGTAATTCTCTTAGGAGGCTGCTGTCCAACAATCTCATAAGCAAAACTAATCATACTTCTTAACCAGAGGGAAATAGTAGTAGAAGTGGCCTTCTGACCCTTACGCTTTCCAGGGAAAACAACAAACAGGGCAAAACATTGCCGAAAATCTTTAGTAGCTTGTAAGTAAAATTATAGAGCATGCACGACATCAAAGTTATGTTTAGACGTTCCTTATGAGAAGAAGGATTAGGACAAAAAGAATGAACAACAATTTCCCGATTAATGTTTTGATCCGACGCCACCTTAGGGAGAAACCCCAATTTAGTACAAAGGATGCCTTATCAGCATGAAAAATAAGGTACGGGGAATCACACTGCAGAGCTGAAAGCTCAGACACTCTGCGAGCAGAAGAAATAGCAAGAAGAAACAAAACCTTCTAAGATAACAATTTTATATTAACAACATGCATCAGCTCAAACGAAGCCTGCTGCAAACCTTTAAGAAGCAGGTTAAGGCGCCAAAGAGGAGCAACAGGTTTAAACACAGGCCTGATTCTGACCAGGGCCTAAACAAAAGCTTGAACATCTGTAATTCTGCCAGACGTTTGTGCAAAAGGATAGACAGAGCAGAAATCTGACCATTCAGAGTACTGACTGACAAACCTTTCTCCAGGCCATCCTGAAGAAAAGATACAATACGGGGATTCCTAACCCGACTCCAAGAAAAACCTTTAGCTTCACACCAAAAAATTTATTTACGCCATATCTTATGGTAAATCCTACGAGTAACAGGTACAAGCCTAAAGCATAGTATCAATGACTGCCTACGAAAAACCACGTCTAGACAGGACTGGGCATTCAATCTCCAAGCAGTCAGCTTCAGAGAATCTAGATTTCGATGGAGGAAAGGACACTAAATTAGAAGGTCCTTCCTCAGAGGTAACCTCCAAGGTGGAAGAGATGACATCTTTACCAGATCCGTAAACCAGATCCTGAGAGGCCAGGCAGGAGCTTTTAAAATCACAGATGCTCTCTCCTGCTTGATACGAGCAATGACTCGTGAAAGGAGAGCAAAAGAAGGAAACAGGTATGCTAGCCGAAATCCCAAGGGACCACCAGAGCATCTATCAGGGTGGCCTGAAGATCTCTTGAACTTGAACCGTACTTTGGAAGCTTGACGTTTTGACGAAATGCCATTAGATCCAACTCCGGAATCCCCCATCTGAGGGTTATCCTGGAGAACACATCCGCATGGAAAGCCCACTCCCCGGGATGAAAAGTCTGTCTGCTCAGAAAATCTGCCTCCCAATTGTCCACTACTGAAATGTGGATGGCAGATAGGAGACCATCGTGAGTTTTCACCCACAGCAGAATGCGAGTCACCTCCTTCATGGCCAAGGAACTCCGAGTTCCTCCCTGGTGGTTGATGTAAGCCACTGAGGTGATGTTGTCCAACTGGAATCTGATAAACTGGACTTAAGATAATTGAGGCCACGCAGTCAAGGCATTGAAGATTGCTCTCAACAGGCCCTGAGCTTTCAGAGAACCCCAAACAGCTCCCCAGCCTGACAGGCTGGCGTCCGTATTCACAATCACCCAGGAAGGTCTGAAGTGCCCAGAGGCAGAGAGTCTCTTGTTAAGGGTTCCAGATGTATCCTCTGCGATAAATCTGAATGGTCTCCGTTCCATTGATGAAGCATGCAAAGCTGCAGCGATCGCAGATGGAACTGAGCAAAAGGAATGATGTCCATGGAAGCCACCACCAGACCAATCACCTCCATGCATTAAGCCACTGATGGACAAAAAGCAGACTGGAGGGAAAGGCAAGAAGCCAAAAGTTTGGACATTCTGACGTCCGTCAGGAAAATCTTCATGGACAGGGACTCTATGATTTTCCCTAGGAAACACACTTTTGTAGTTGGAACTAGAGAACTCTTTTCCAGATTCACCTTCCACCCATGGGAACATAGAAAAGACAACAACATCTCTGTATGAGATTTTGCTAGTTGAAAAGATGATGCCTGAACCAAGATGTTGTCTAGATAAGGCGCCACAGCAATTCCCTGGGATCTGATCACTGCCAAAAGGGTTCCCAGAACCGTCGTGAATATTATGGGAACTGTTGCAAGGCCAAACGGAAGGGCAGTAAACTGGAAATGCATGTCGAGAAAGGCAAATCTTAGAAACTGGTAATGATGCCTGCGAATGGGAACGTGTAAATATGCGTCCTTCAGGTCTATGATCGTTATGAACTGACCTTCCTGAACCAATGGAAGAATGGAACGAATAGTTTCCATCTTGAAGGACGGAACCCTGAGGAATTTGTTGAGACACTTTAGATCTAGGATGGGACGAAAAGTTCCCTCCTTTTTGGGAACCACAAATTAATTTGAATAGAATCTGCTCTGGCCTGATTTGGAAGAGGAGGACTTCTGTCCTTTAAAGTTGCGAAAATTAGAAGTCTGTCGACCCTTAAGTCTATTCTTCTTGTCCTGACAACTTAACTTCTAGTCTAATTACCTGCATGTTGGCATCGCAGATAAAGGTATTGGCTAATTTAAGAGCCTTGATCCTATCTTGGATCTCCTCAATCGTGGTCTCCTCTGATATCAAATCAGACAGGGCATCGCACCAGTAAGATTCTGTTCCTGCAACTGTAGCAATACTTGCCGCAGGTTGCCACTGAAGTCCGTGGTGGATGTACATCTTCTTTAAGTAAGCCTCTAGCTTCTTATCCATAGGATCCTTAAAAGAACAACTATCTTCTATAGGAATAGTAGTTCTTTTAGCTAGAGTAGAAACGGCTCCTTATACTTTAGGTACAGTGTGCCATGAGTCAGCAACAGGAAACATCTTTTTAAAAACATGGGAAGGGGAAACGGGAACCCCTGGCTTATCCCATTCCTGAGTTATAATTTCAGACATCTTGTCTGGAACAGGAAAAACATCCTCAGAAGAGGGAGAATCATAAACTGTTAAGTTTTGAAGACTTTTTAGGGTTGACAGCAACCGAAGGTTCAGAGTCATCCAAAGTAGCTAGCACCTCCTTCAGTAGTAAACAGAGATGTTCAAGCTTAAATCTGAAATTTACTTATTCAGATTCACAAGATTGATCTCCCATAGTATCAGATTCTGAGATTTCACCTTCAGAAGCTACTGAAGTATCTTCCTCATCAGACATCTGAGAAAGGTTGACCAGCGCAGTTTTAGAGTCAGAAACCTTGCTAACAGACAAATGTTTAGATTTCCTCTTACGCTTACCCGAAGAAGAGAAACCATTAAGGCTTGGGACATTTGAGGAGAAAGCTGAGGCATGTCGCACACAGCAGTACCCTGAGAGACACTTGGCTCAGAAGGAAGTAATTTGTCTTTTAATTTTAAAGTTTTAGCTAAGCATGAGGAACAAAATTGCATCAGTAGGACAATTTGGGCCTTTAAACATAGTAAACATTTATCCATAGTTAGACTGATCCAGTTCTGAGTCCATAGCTTAGAATAGGTCCCACTAGCAATAACAAATTAGATGAAAAATAAAAATGTCAAAAAATCTAATTAAAACTCAAATATCAATGCCAAATTTAAATATAAAATTATCAAAAACAACTGAGTTCTTAAACTCAGACAAGGTTGTCTGAGTCTCCGACCAGACCAGATTAGGTTTCCCACTAGTAAGAGGAAGCTGGACACTCTGCAGCTATGCTTCCTTCTTGAGCAGACACTCTGATTGTCGAGAAGATAAGCCGACACACCTAGCTCCAAGCCGACACTCTGAGGCACACAAAGAACCTCTCCGTAATAACAGAATGCGGAAGTCACGTGGGCGGCCGTAAAACTAATTGCGCTACAACATAAGTGCGCGAAAAGTAAGAAACTGCCCTCATATACTTCATTTACACCCACAACATAAGTGCTTTTTGGAAGAAAAAAAACATCCTAACGTTCCTGAAGTATCCTCCTGCAAGGATAAGTTAGAATTACATAAAGGGACAAGTAAAACCCCTTAACAGCTTCAATCAAGAATTAGGAAAAATTAACCCTAAAGTCTCTCTTTAGTGTCTCATGCTAATAAAGTGTCTCCATTTATAGACTCATATGCCCATAATGCTGCCCCAAATATGTACCCATAAATCAAATAGGATAGCTATGTCCCAGAAAGTGATCCACTTGAGGGTTAACCTCTGAAGTGCTGTCCTTCATTACCTAGAGGGCAAAGGCACTCACCCGTGGATCCAGCTGCAGGGCAGATAGCAGCTACTGAGGTTTGACAGGCACTGCACTCCCTGTCATGGACCTGTAGTAAAATAAAGAACAGAGTAACCAACCCTGGCTTTCTGCAAAGGGGTAGCAAATTTGTATGAAGTAAAGCAAAGACTACCCTGCCTTCTAACTGCTAAAAGCCACCACTACTCTTACTAAAGAGATTGACGTGGACACAGATAGACCCTAATCCTTGCTTGCAGGGAAAAGTACCTATAAAAGGATTAAATATCTTCAGACACCGTCTTCGCACATCCTCCATTGACAGAGGCAAAGAGAATGACTCGGGATTATGGGTAAGGGAAGTTATACTTAACAGCTTTGCTGGGGTGCTCTTTGCCTCCTCCTACTGGCCAGGAGTTGAATATCCCACTAGTAATTGGAATGACGTTGTGGACTCTCCATGCCATAGGAAAGAAAAATATTTTATAGTATGTCAGCACTAGAGTATGGTCAACATAATCATGGTGGTTAGGCAAATGTTTCCCATTAAACTGTACAGACCTTCCCAAAAACATCTGTTTGTCAGACTATGCTGTTACCACCCCCACAACCATGCAGGTAAAAAATATATAAAAAGAGAGTATGGGCCATTAGCCAGGATCCCAAACATCAGCAGGTTGCTCAAATAACTCCCAGCACAATGAGTATTCACATATCATGTAGAGCTTGAATTACACAAATAGGGATATAATTTCTGTGTCAGCAGGTCAGCAAGACTGCTATAATATCAATAATCAACTACACAGCACAACAGCATTCTCTACTTGGAATCTAGGCTATTTAGAATTTAGTACAATGAATTCATCACTGTGCCTCCATGAAAATGTTTAGGGGAAAAATTGTATACCTTACTTACTTATTTATTGCCATACAGAAGTAAAGTATATATATATATATATATATATATATATATATATATTTACTTTCAGCCTCACATGTATCATAAAAGATCTGGCTTTAAACACTCATTACAAGCTTAGGTTTTTTAATTATACTTAGTCTATGGTTATCTGTGCTCTAAATCTAGGATTTAAACTGCTAACAACATAAGTATCAGTTTCTTGTGCTGCATCTGTATATGCCATGCGACTGTTCACATTTCTGATAGTCGCTACAAAAGATTTACAGTAAAAGCAATATGGAAATCTGGATTAATTCTAATAGCTGACACTGATTATTAGTAATGCTATAGTATGGTACTATATAATGTATCTTTATGAATTTGTTACAACAACAAAATGAGAAACAACACAATTCACTTCATTTCATGGTTTAAATACCTGCTTCTATTCCTGGAATGAAAATGTAGGAATCAACAAGATAAATGTAAAACAATTTTGATGAAGGTTGACTATATCATAGTTATGTTATTTTTTATGAATGCATTGATGGTTGGTAGATAGATAGACAGATAGATGATTATATAGTAGATATATAGATAGATATACAGAGATATATGATAGATAGATAGATAGATAGATAGATAGACGGACAGACAGACATTTAGACAAATAATCAATACAGAGCATCCTCCCACCTTGTCATTGTTTCTTAACATCAGAGGCACCTCATATGTCTCACAAGCTGTATAATTCTGGAAAACTATTTCTGACGGAAAAGGCTGGAACAAGGCTTGGTCTAAATCCACTGATGAGAACTAAGGGAAGCCAGAGATAAAAACACAGTTGATTTATTTGTAGGGATAATTGAAACTCAAAATGTTTAATTATGCAAAGTAAAAATGTTGTTTTCCCAGCCCTCTCAGAGAGACTGGAGTGTATCCTACAAGATTGTGAGCCCTGGCCTACAACAAGCAGTGATTGTTTTATCATTTTAACAGTTAATTTCTATCTTCTCTTCACTGCAGTAAATGAAACAGGATAAACAATGCCCAAGATGCCTTTAAAGGGACACTAAACCCACATTTTTTCTTTCATGATTCAGATAGAGCATGCCATTTTAAGCAACTTTCTAATTAACTCCTATTATCAATTTTTCTTCGTTTTCTTGCTATCTTTATTTAAAAAGCAGGAATGTGATGCATAGGAATCGGCCCATTTCTGGTTGAGAACCTGGGTTATGCTTGCATATTGGTGGGTAAATGTAAGCTTCCAATAAGCAAGCGCTATCCATAGTGCTGAACCTAAAATGGGCTGGCTGCTAAGATTTACATTACTGCTTTTAAAATAAAGATAGCAAGAGAACGAAGAAAAATTGACAATAGGAGTAAATTAGAAAGTTGCTTAAAATGTCATGATCTATCTGAATCATGAAAGAAAAAATTTGGGTTCAGTGTCCCTTTAAAGATTGCATCAGTGGACTATAAAACAATGCAACCAAATGACAGTTTTAAATGCTTTTAAACATACATTTTGTATATAGATGTTTGGCAATGCAGTGCCCAATTGCTGATATACTCAATGTAAAATGTTTAATGTCCTTCTAACTCATACTGGATGTGTAGGAGTAAGAATAGATTCAGACAATACCACCAATATTAAATAGATTTTGAATTTACAATATACACAGTGGATAAAATATTTAGCGAAGCACAGTAAAAAAAAAAAAAAATCTAACCCTGCTACATGCTACATAGAGATTACTTAGATCAGTGCAGGAACTAATTTCCTTTCTGGCCAAAGCAGAGTCATTGGAATAAATATAAATAACATAAATATACAGTATATATAAGAAATCAGTATCCACCCTAGGACCTATATAAAGCCAGATTACGAGTGGTGCGCTAACAATACGTGCAAGTGGGTTTATTGCAGCTGTTTGCATGCTCAGATGTATCGCACGTATTACAAGTTGCACAATAGCACTCTCAGGAAGCTGCACTGTCCCCAGAGTCATAGGCAGTGTCACAGGCAGCTAACGCCAGATAGGTCTGGGTGCAAGGCCCAAAGGGAAAATTACAAAACAAATTAATACAGCACACAGAGAAAGTCCAGCACTCACTTACAAGCTCTCAGCTAAGATTAAAAGCAAAAATGGAAGAGTTAGTTACCGCATCTGGCCAAATAGGATAAGCCCAGGTACCACGTCAAGGTCTCTTCCAAAACCCGAGTCCCTAAACAGCCACACAATGCAAGTTTTCAATCCAACAAACTGGGAACAAGTGAAGGGTGCACAGGCTTATGTAATCACCCTAGACATATACAAAACACGTAAGGGGACTGCACTCTCAGACCGGACTGGTTACACATCCCATGACCCTGCAACATGCACAGCCCCGGGTGCACAATAGCACTCTCAGGAAGCTGCACTGTCCCCAGAGTCACAGGCAGTTAAACCCAGACAGGTCTGGGTGCAAGGCCCAAAGGGAAAATTACAAAACAAATTAATACAGCACACATAGAAAGTCCCGCACTCACTTACAAGCTCTCAGCTAAGAATAAAAGCAAAAATGGAAGAGTTAGTTACCCCATCTGGCCAAATGGGATAAGCCCAGGTACCACGTTAAGGTCTCTTCCAAAACCTGAGTCCCTAAACAGCCACACAATGCAAGCTCTCAATCCAACAAACTGGGAACAAGTGAAGGGTGCACAGGCTTATGTAATCACCCCAGACATATACAAAACACAAAAGGGACGTTAGGAACGCTAGGGTACTGGTGATGAGCCCTTGGAGCTCATGTATTTTTAGCTAGCCTTAGGAACCTTGATCGTTAATGATACTTTGTACCGTATAAAACTAATATTAGTTGGGAGTGGTTAATGGGGGCAGAACGCTGACGTTCATACAAGCTGCTGGATAATTTAACCGTTAGTAGTACTCATATTATTTCTAAAAAACTTTGACTATACAGGGCTAAATACCGCACTTATATTGTTTCGTCTGGGAATGCTAAACTGCAATTTATATATATTTCTTTACTGACCATGTCTGCTGGATTGTAACATTACGTATTTGTTGTGCAGTCTATGTAGCAGCGGTCACTCTATTTACTACCCAGAGCATTGATATTATGCCATCCACTTAAAGGCACATTTAGAACTTTTATTATATCAGTCTGTCCTATATAACAACAGGAACGCCATTCACTCAGTGTCTATCACTCTGTAATAACATCGACAGGGATACTCCAAAATAAGAATTTTATAACCACTCAAATATAGTAGTAACTAATAAGGTCCCAGTCCCAAATATCAGGTATTTTTGCACCTGAAGGGATAAATTTAATGGAACCTTAAGAATGTTAGATTAATCACATCTCTTCATTTGGAATAAACTTCTTATATAAGATACAATAACATCGATAGAAATATCGAAACACTGTATTATTAATGGTGATAATACTACTATAAAGGGTGACCTCCAATTTCACTGATACCTTGTATAACAGTGTGTATATTTGCCAGACTTTGTATATCCAAATATCGAAGACATTATTAAATATAGAGCACGAAGCCTTTATTTTAGTAGTGCAGGCTATAATATAGCCATACATGTATATGCGTACTGAAACTCAAGAGTAATTTAAAGGGATTCTATAGAAAGTCCCTAATATCACGTCCAGTGAACAAAAGTGTATAACCATTCAAGCCTTTTAACCATACATGTATAAGTGTACTGAAACTCAAAGAGTAACTTAAAGGGATTCTATAGAAAGTCCACAATATCACATTTAGTGAACCAAAGTGTATAACCATTCAACAATCATCAGTAATAACACACTGATTAACCTTACTCGAGTTGTCATTTCTGGTGTACATTGAATACATAGTATTGCCACTAGCCCCCATACCATATATTCAATTTATTTAAGATACTATTTACCCACTATACCAACTAATACACGCTCAATAAGTAAGATTATCTTGGCTCCTAAGAGTGTTTTTAAGTGTGTTTTCCAATTTTAACTAGCCTTTAATAAAAGTTAATTTTTAATGTAATTTAGTTTATTCAGACAGTTTTGTCTTTGTTCTTTGCACATCCTTGCACGACTCTCTCTGTTACCACAATTTATTTAATGAAGTAATCCCCAGAGTGCTATAAATGTAGTCTATCTCAGATATGGTAACCCAACCTATCTGTTAGTTTTTTGTCAAAACACAAAAGGGGACTGCACTCTCTGACCGGACCGGGTACACATCCCATGACCCTGCAATATGCACAGCCCTGGGTGCACAATAGCACTCTCAGGAAGCTGCACTGTCCCCAGAGCCACAGGCAGTTAACCCCAGACAGGTCTGGGTGCAAGGCCCAAAAGGAAAATTACAAAACAAATTAATACAGCACAGAGAGAACGTCCAGCACTCACTTACAAGCAAAAATGGAAGAGTTAGTTCCGGAAGCTCTCCCTTCACTTGATCCCAGTTTGTTGGATTGAGAGCTTGCATTGTGTGGCTGTTTAGGGACTCAGGTTTTGGAAGAGACCTTGACGTGGTGCCTGGGCTTATCCCATTTGGCCAGATGCCGGAACGAACTCTTCCATTTTTGCTTTTAATCTTAGCTGAGAGCTTGTAAGTGAGTGCTGGACTTTCTATGTGTGCTGTATTAATTTGTTTTGTAATTTTCCCTTTGGGCCTTGCACCCAGACCTGACTGGGGTTAACTGCCTGTGGCTCTGGGGACAGTGCAGTTTCCTGAGAGTGCTATTGTGCACCTAGGGCTGTGCATGTTGCAGGGTCATGGGATGTGTACCCGGTCCAGTTTGAGAGTGCAGTCCCCTTCCGTGTTTTGCATATATATATATATATATATATATATATATATATATATGTGCATTGGAGCAGTAAACTAGATGTAAAAGCATATTTATGCAATATTCATATTTAATAAAGTGCTATACTGTGTATTTACTGTAAATATTTCACATTCCAATGTTATGCACAATATGTTCTATGTATTTATAAATTGATATCCCGATATATATCTGTATATATCTATATCTATATATATATATATATATATATATATATATATATATAGATAGATATATATAGATATATATAGATATATATTGTTCCAAAATACCATTATATATATATATATATATATATATATATATATATATATATATATATATGTATTTATTAATAAATAGAACATATTCTACTATGTGAAGAACATTGGAATGTGAAATATTAATATTTTCAGGTCGGGTTTGTGCACTTGAGAATATGTGATCTGGTTTGCGCGCAACTATGGTGCTCCATTGATTTCTATGGGGGAATACATTAACAAGGAGACGAAACACACTGTGTGCACATCGGGTTTCAACTTGTAATACGAGCGCTACCCAGCACGTTTAAAAAGCTTACTTCTAGTGACATTAGCGCAAGTGGGAGCATTAATTACTGCTCCACTTGCAATCTGGCCATTAATGGGCACACCACCCGGCTAAAATTTAAGCAAACATTAAACTACAATTAGCTAATATTAATTTGTTTAAATGATTGCACAAATTATCATTAAATTAGTTTATGTTAAATTATGCAATTAATTTGTACTTTGGATAGCTTAAGTAACATATATAAATAAAAGAATGTCACAATATTTTAAAGTATTACACTGCCCCCATAAGAATATATCTATAAACACACATACACATCTATATATGTACACACACACATATATATATATACTGTATATACTGTATATATATATATATACCATTTAATGGTATTAAAGAGTCTATTTAGCATATTAAAAATATGCTATTTATACAGTAAAAACATTTATTTAGACTCTAAAATAGTCTATGTTAGAGTTTTGCACATTGTATGAAGAAAAAAACAAAGAAAACTTGTGGTTGTGCCGTGCTGGACCTGTAAAGTACAGTACAGTAGATAAATACTTCTGCAGCTCACAGAAAACTTATTAGATTTAATGCTTTTGTAAGATCAATAATATATAAAGGATGGAAACATTTTAGGGATAGGAGATCTGTGTATTACAGTTTGTGGATGCCTTATACTGTTCTATAGTAAACTGTGGGACTATAGGGGATGCCTATGAATGCCACAGTTTGTCCCCCCTCACACACAAACTCATCATCAAAGACAAAATAACAGTTATCACACTGGACAAAGTATGTATCAAAATATTGTATTGCCATAGGGACCCAATGGCATTAGCACTTCTTGGGAATGAGGACTCACGGAGGAGGTCAGTATAAATGAGTGTTATCTTGGTGCAACTGTAAGAGCACACTCACGGTTTATTCATATCAGTGGTTTCATATGAGTGTTTTAATGGTGACAGTCAAATCCGTTGTCTCATAGTTACAGTAATATCAGTGGTTTGATGTTTACATTCATATGAGTGTTTTCATGGTTACAGTCATATCAGTGGTCTCATGTTTACATTCATATGAGTGGTTTCATGGTTACAGTCATATCAGTGGTCTCATGTTTACATTCATATGAGTGTTTTCATGGTTACAGTCATATCAGTGGTCTCATGTTTACATTCATACGAGTGTTTTCATGGTTACAGTTATATCAGTGGTCTCATGTTTACATTCATATTAGTGTTTTCATGGTTACAGTTATATCAGTGGTCTCATGTTTACATTCATATGAGTGTTTTCATGGTTACAGTCATATCAGTGGTCTCATGTTTACATTCATATGAGTGTTTTCATGGTTACAGTCATATCAGTGGTCTCATGTTTACATTCATATGAGTGTTTTCATGGTTACAGTCATATCAGTGGTCTCATGTTTACATTCATATGAGTGTTTTCATGGCTACAGTCATATCAGTGGTCTCATGTTTACATTCATATGAGTGTTTTCATGGTTACAGTCATATCAGTGGTCTCATGTTTACATTCATATGAGTGTTTTCATGGTTACAGTTATATCAGTGGTCTCATGTTTACATTCATATGAGTGTTTTCATGGTTACAGTCATATCAGTGGTCTCATGTTTACATTCATATGAGTGTTTTCATGGTTACAGTCATATCAGTGGTCTCATGTTTACATTCATATGAGTGTTTTCATGGTTACAGTTATATCAGTGGTCTCATGTTTACATTCATATGAGTCTTTTCATGGTTACAGTCATTTCAGTGGTCTCATGTTTACATTCATATGAGTGTTTTCATGGTTACAGTCATATCAGTGGTCTCATGTTTACATTCATATGAGTGTTTTCATGGTTACAGTCATATCAGTGGTCTCATGTTTACATTCATATGAGTGTTTTCATGGTTACAGTCATATCAGTGGTCTCATAGCTACAGTCATATCAGTGGTCTCATGTTTACATTCATAAGAGTGTTTTCATGGTTACAGTCATATCAGTGGTCTCATAGTTATAGTCATATCAGTGGTTTCATGTTTACATTCATATGAGTGCAGCTGATATGAGAGTTCTCATGAAAGAAGTCAGCATGATTGTTAAAATGGGCAGTCAGTATGAGTGAGACAGTCAATAAAAATGGGCTTAAAGGGATAGTAAACACCTTGAAAATGTTCAGTTATGTTTAATAAAACAACTTTGCAATATACTTTCATTATTTATTTTTCCAGCCTTACATGAAATTTAGCACTAAAAAAACTGAGGATTTTCTAATTCTCAGAGTTTGAAATATACACTGCTGACTTCTTAATGCTAACCCTGCTACATATATATCCCTAACTGGCTTTAACTGATAACAATTGTAAAACAATGCATTTTACACTAACATTATGACCATGGCTAGCCTTATTCTCAGAAGACTAAAGCTCATATTGTCCTCCAAATAAATAGTGGATGGACTTTGGCTGTTAAAAAACAATTGCCATAAAAAAGGATATTAATTTATTTTTTAAAACGTTTAGACTGGGCTGATGTATTATTCTATAACACAACATAAATGTCTGTAAAATTACAAGGTGTTTGCCCTTTAAGAGTGTAGTAAAAATGAATGGATTTACAGGTACAATAAGCATAAGAGGTGCCATATTAGTGGTTTCACAGGTCAACTCAAGGGGTCAGTTTAGAGAGTCAATTAATATGAGTAGTATCATAAGGCCGTCATTAAGAGAGGATTCATTGCAGCATTTGGGAATTACATTCCTTTGATTAGCTAGTTTATTATGTGAGTGAATATGGTTTCTTGTGACTGGCATTTGTATCACATGTTTCTTCGATCAGTTTGTGTAGGTCATGCAATGCTTTTCTAACACTGACACATATGAAAAAGAAGACCAAAAGTAAGAACCTTCTGATGGCTTGTTTCACTCATATCGAGAAGATGAATGATCCGTGGAGGGTGCATCTCTCGGGTGTTGGCAAGCTTCTGCTCCGTGGTTAGGGACATTTCTCTTAGAAATGCTGACGGTGTCAACTAAAATTAAGGAATAATAAAAAGAGAATATATCTATCATTTCCATATTTTGCAAACTACAGATTACAAAATACTTGAAGCATTGCAACTGCTTTTTCTAATCTTACACCATCTTTAGGATCCAGTCTTATTCACTTAGTAATGCAAGAGAAAAAATAAATAGTTTATGTATAGAGGGCTGTACATTTCCATTTATTCTGGACTAGGAAGACATTTCAGTTTACTAGTTACAAACACACACACATTTAACTGGGTAACATGCTTCCTTTTAGTGACAACATAACAAAATGTATAGAGCCCATTTGAAGGTAAAAGTCCATGCTTCAGTGAAGCGAGTGTGTTTTGCCTGAACATCTGTCTGGGTTGATTTGTTTCTGTCCTGGATAATCCTCAGTTTCAGTTGATAACATCTGTCTCTCTAAGCTTCCCTCTAATGGGAAAAAAAATCAACCCAATTTGTTTGTCAGCCCGTACCATCAAGATGGCCCCTTCATCTCTGGTCAATTTTGGGTTACGCGGTGCCACAACCTTGCTCTGAAATACACTGGGCAGTTTAAATGACGGCTCCTGGAGGGAGCTTAGTGGCCCCTGAAGTCTGCCTATGGACATGGTTGTCTTCTTAGTTCATCTATAATTGGGGAAGAAAACAAAATCATTTTTATTAAGTGAAGAAGTCTTTGGAATATGGGAATTTCATAACACAACTCATAACTTTTTTTTAACATATTAAAATAAATTATTTTTAAAACTTTTATTTATATCCAACAATGCAAACACATACAAGACATGTTATTTTACCACACAGGTTAGGAGTAAGACATTGGTATATTGGACAAGGTACAAATTAAGATATTCAAGGATTCAGTAAGGCCATATTCATACAATAATAACATACTGTTTCAGATCCTGATTATGACCCGTTAACATTTTTCCTAAATGTCTACACCGTTGGGGTTTTTCTCTTTATTAATTAATGAAATATTTATACTTAACAACACTAACTAAACAACAATAACTGTTTACACTTGGGCACAGGCTGCTAATTATTATTCAAGTAACTGACTTTTGTAAAATATATAATGAGTCATAGTAACTCCATATCTATGCTCTATTCTGGGTATATAAGAATGATATGAGGTGGCTTAATATTGCTTGAATAAAGGTACAAGACTTTAGGTCTCAGAGATTCATTAGATTTGTTATGTTAGTTATATTTGTCACAAGTTGTCTAAAGCAGTTGACAGTTCTTCGAGAGAAGTGTTGATCTATATAAGCAGTATGAAATTTGCATCCTAAAGATTTTTACATTAAAAAGGATAAGGTTGTTTAAATCAATATTGAAAGCAACATATGATACATATTTGTGCACAAATTATATAAATCAGGGTTGTAAAATATTGACCTGCGACCCCAATGTGTTAGGAAGTTGGCCAGCACTGACGTGCAGCAAAGGGTTTTAAATCCAATGGCTAACTGGGGAAAATCTTAAAGCTGTATTGGGTGAGAGACACAAGCCCTCACAAGCACCAAGATAGATAAATAACTTCATTATACATAGGAAAATAGATAAAAAGAAATAATAAAAAAAAAACATATAAATGTAGAAATAAGAAAACTAACTTTTAAATTTTTATTGGCATATATGAATTTTATAGAGCAGGCAATATAAAATGTAATTGCTTTGTTCTATTAACTTACATTGGTTCTTTATATACAATAATGATACATTTAAGGTAATGTTAAGCTAAAGGACAATGTAGTCTAAAAGTATTTCATTGCATCATTTTATTTTGAAACAAACGCCCTTCTTTTAATATCTCAAAGTTAATCAAAATTGCACTCTTGCATTGTAGAAATGTATATGATGTGAGTTTAGAGAAGTGCCCCGTTTTGTTTTTACTTTGAGACTGCCATGCTGCTGCTTTGAACAAGGATGAAATAAAGATTTGGAGGCCAATTTAACAAATGTCTGTCGGACCTGATCCGACAGTGCGGATCAGATCCGACAGACATCACTGAATGCGGAGAGCAATACGCTCTCCGTATTCAGCATTGCACCAGCAGCTCACAAGAGCAACTGGTGCAACGCCGCCCCCTGCAGACTTGTGGCCAATGGGCCGCCAGCAGGGGGGTGTCAATCAACCCGATCGTACTCAATCGGGTTGAATTGTGGCGATTCCTGTCCGCCTCATCAGAGCAGGCGGACAGAGTTATGGAGCAGCGGTCTTTAGTCCGCTGCTCCATAACTTGTGTTTCTGGCGAGTCTGAAGACTCGCCAGAAACACGGGCCTTCAAGCTCCGTTCGGAGCTTGATAGATAGGCCCCTTGGACTTTTTAAAGTTTAAAGTGACTGGTGTACATTTTTTTTAG
Organism: Bombina bombina; assembly: GCF_027579735.1. NCBI lineage: Eukaryota > Metazoa > Chordata > Amphibia > Anura > Bombinatoridae > Bombina > Bombina bombina. The sequence goes on from NC_069499.1 coordinate 1,337,457,617, forward strand.
TTCATTGGTGTATTCAATACCCTGCATTGTGTTCTAGATGATGATATGGTCAGTGATTGGGGCATACACATGTATGCTTGCTTCTCATTTGCTCACAGCTGTATCCTTATCTGGAGTGACACAGGAGCACAACTTTATTCTCATTCTTCATAGCACTTGTAATAGCCTCTAGGATCTTACAAATACAAGTGATGATACTAAATTGAATAAACAAACATTACATTTGAACAGCACTGCAATCTGAAAAAAGAAAGTCTCAGGTGTTCAATGATATCATGACAAATACAGTAAGCAAGAAAGTCCTTTTCTTCGAGGCAGTGATCTCCCCAGAGCAAGGCTCCCAGGGTATAGAACCTTTTTGCAAAACAAGTGTCTTAGAAACAAGTGGCACAAGCTAGAGAATAACAATACACTTCCCTTAATTAGTTATGTGGCTATGGGATGTAGTACTGCTGCAAACTCCTTTTCTAGCCAAGGAACGGAGCTCACGTACTGTTTACAGTTATGTAAGTGAGCAGCGAGAACCTTATTCTCATAAGAAGCAGTTTGTGGTCAGCGGCTCACAGTATAAATAGCAAAAATGCTTTATACAATGAAATAACCTCTACCTGCAAACCTCTTGGCACTGCTCACCGTACCACAAAAATATACTAAAATCAGATCAGCGCTATATCTAGATTAAGTAAAGCACCTTCACAAAAAGATATAATACATTAAAATATATTTATTTTGTGCTTATATTACAAGTGGAGCGGTAATTTATCGCACGCCCGCAAATGGACAAATTTGCCCGTTTGCGGGCACGCTATAAATAACCAGCGATTACAAGTGGCTGGTTATTGCTACCTTGAGCTTGCGATAGCAATTAACGCTCAGAAAATTAACCAGAGGTCAGACATGGGTTAATTTTCTAAATGTCCCCCAATTGCCCCCAAAATAAAGTGTATTAATCACTCTTAAAAAATAAAAATATTAGCACACAGAATCATATAGCACACAGAAAAAGTCCAGCACTCACTCACAAGCTTGGCAGGCCCGGGGTTAACTGCCTGTGGACTCTGGAAATAGTGTAGCTTTAAGTGAGTGCAATAGCAACCAAAGCTGAGCCTGTTTAGGAGTCATGGGATGTGTACCCGGTCCGGTCTGAGAGTGCTGTCCACTTTTCCTTGTTTTATATAATCATATACATATATATTTACAAATTGCTGCCCATTGCTGTGCGACTTACCCCCTTCGCTGCACTAGTTCTCATGCCATGTGTGGCAAATTCGCCCGTTTGCGAGTGCACGATAAATAACCAGCGATTACAAGTGGCTGGTGATTGCTACCAGAGATCAGAAAATTGCTGCTCATCGCTGCGCTACTTACCCCCTTTGCTGTGCTTGGTTTCTGTGCCGCGTATGATGGCATCAGAACAAGGCTCCCATTAGAACCTATTGAAGTGCGCTTTCATGAGCACAATGCTTCCATGCAATGTGATCGCGAGGTCACGTTCGCATTGCACCGAACTCATAAAATATCGCTTTAGCGTAAGCGATATTTTGCGCTCAACTCATAATCTGGCCCTTCATGGGGCTGATTTTTTAAGCAGTGTATGCTGCATATTCCGCGCAAGCCTTCAGGCTCGCCGAAATCAGGAGTTAAGAAGTTAAGAAGCAGTTAACTCTTAAGGAGTTAAGAAGCAGTTAAGAATCAGCAGACTGCAATCATCCCGATCAGATACGAGCGGGATGAATGACATTTGTTAAATCTACCCCCATATCTTCACCCATTCAGTAAATTTTAAGGCCTAGATTACGAGTGGAGTGAAAATTATGCTTTCACAAGAGCGATATTTGAGCTCCAATTAGTAATACCAGCGCACGCAAATGTGTGCTGGTATTACAAGTTAAGCTTAATGCGAACGCAACCTCGCGTTCACATTGCCTGGAAGCATTGTGCTCACAAGAGTCCTTCCATAGGCTGCAACGAGAGCCTTGTTCTGATGCTATGAGACACTGAATTATAAAATTAATTATTTCATTTTTTGACCCTGCAATACAAAAACCTCACATGGTGGCCACGAAGTGAGGAACTCACCTTATCACAAGGGGAGTGAGTTCATCCGACAGGTAAACACACTGTCTTACTTACAGACGTCACAAGGTGACTTTCTACAGTAAAACAAGTCATGAAAATTCAATTTAATATTATCCATCTCTGTGACATGGATTGTCCTGAGCACAGCAACATTAATCCATTCTTAGCAAGCAGATTACAGGGGGCTGCAGAAGAGCTTCGAGGGGCAGATTAGTGGGGAGCTTTCAGCATAGCCTGACATTCAGAATATGGAATCACGCTAAAGCAATCACAGAATAAACCATATAGGAATAATGCCCTTTTTAAATATGTTAAATCATCTCCTTCGGAGAAGAATTTGTCTCTGTTTAACAGATCAGACAGTGGCCTAGATAGCAGAGCCAGAAATAAAACAGACAAGACGAACACAGTTCTAATACAGCATGAAATATGGCCAGGAAGGTCAGCGTTAAACTCTTGGTTTGCAATACACAGCTTAGAAATACGAAATACAGAGGATAACATTTGTATGAACTCTTTTTGGCAATAGGTTCTCCAGCTTTGTTTCTCATTATATTTAGAATACAATTATTTTTTCTGCTGAAAACAAGTAATGTCTATTGGAATGAAAGGAATCAGCAAACATTTTCATATCACTCTCCTAAAACTATTACTGCTTCTATTCTCTAGCTTATGGGTTGACAAGTTTATGGAAAAAAATAGGAGTCAACAAGACCATTTTGGAGCCAGTCACACACCTATTTAAGTGACTGACAATGTTGGTTGTTTATAAATATAGGTAGAATAATCCAAAATATTAGGGGACAGGAATAAAATTCTAACATTTGTCCCACCCACATGTAACCCCTTATCCTCCAGGAAAAACCTTTCTTGTTCAGATAACCTCAGTTAATAACAACAAGGTTGCAGTACTCCTAACTGTAGCATCCTTTATCTACAAGTCAGTGTACCATCATTAAAGGGACAGTCAAGGCCTAAAAAAACTTTTATTTTTCAAATAGGGCATGTAATTTTAAACAACTTTCCAATTTACTTTTATCAACAATTTTGCTTTGTTCTCTTGGTATTCTTAGTTGAGAGCAAACCTAGAAAGGCTCATATGATAATTTCTAAGCCCTTGAAGGCCGCCTCTAATCACATGCTTTTGTATTTGCTTTTCACAGCAGGGGAGAGTAGTTCAGGTAAACCATATAGATAGCATTGTGATCACGCCCGTGAGTTGTGGCAGACACTGCACTAATTGGCTAAACTGCAAGTCAATAGATAATAACTAAAAGTCATGTGATTAGGGGCGGTCAGAAGATGCTTAGATACAAGTTAGTCACAGAAGTAAAAAGTCTATTTCTATAACAGTGTTGGTTATGCAAAACTGGGGAATGGGTAATAAAGGGATTATCTATCTTTTTAAACAACAAAAATTCTGGTGTTAACTGTCCCTACAGGAATTGTACAAACATTGTTATCTTCTCAATAAAGGGACACTGAACCCAAAATGTTTTTTTTGTGATTCAGATAGAGCATGACATTTTAAGCAACTTTCTAATGTACACCTATTATCACATTTATTCATTCTCTTGGTATCTTTATTTGAAAAGCAAAAATGTAAGTTTAGATGCCGGCCCATTTTTGGTGAATAACCTGGGTTGCCCTTGCTGATTGGACAGCACCAATAAACAAGTGCTGTCCATGGTCTGAACCAAATATTTGCAGGCTCCTTAGCTAAGATGCCTTCTTTTTAAATAAAGATATCAAGAGAACGAAGAAAAATTGATAATAGAAGTAAATTAGAAAGTTGCTTAAAATTGCATGCTCTATCTGAATCATGAAAGAAAAAATTTGGGTTCAGTGTCCCTTTAAAACTATCCTGTGCCTTTACACTTCCAGTTCCAGTAATGGTCATTAATACAGGCCTTACATTCGATACAGTCTGCCATTTCCTACCTGCAGGTTATTCTATGATCCTACTATTCTCTAAGTACAAGTTATTCAAAATAAATTTTCAGCAAATTATAATTATCTTGTCTGTGTCTTCACCCTTTGAATATAATTGGTTCCAACTCTTAGTTATAGTTCATCACCCAGAGCCTCCAACAAGTTGTTACTCAGAGCATGCCATTCTGTAAACACAGGTTACTACTTAAAGGGATACTAAACCCAAATTGTTTCTTTCATAAATTCAGACAGCAACTTTCTAATTTACTCCTATTATCAAATTTTATTCGTTCTCTTTGTATCTTTATTTGTAAAAGCTGGAATGTAAGATTAGGAGCCAGACCATTTTTGGGTTAGCACCCTGGATACAGTTTGCTGGTTGGTGGCTACATTTAGTCACCAATCAGCAAGCACTACCCAGGTGCTGAACCAAAGATGGGCCGACTTGTAAGCTTACATTCCTGCTTTTTCAAGTAAAGATACCAAGAGAACAAAGAAACATTGATAAGAGGAGTATATTAGAAAGTTGCTTAAAATTGCATGCTTTATCTGAATTATGAAAGAAAAAAATTTGGGTTCAGTATCCCTTAACGACCACAGCACCGTTTGGGACCAAGGCTATTTTTACATTTCTGCGGTGTTTGTGTTTAGCTGTAATTTTCATCTTACTCATTTACTGTACCCACACATATTATATACCGTTTTTCTCGCCATTAAATGGACTTTCTAAAGATACCATTATTTTTATCATATCTTATAATTTACTATAAAAAAATTATAAAATATGAGGAAAAAATGGAAAAAAAACACACTTTTTCTAACTTTGACCCCCAAAATCTGTTGCACATCTACAACCACCAAAAAACACCCATGCTAAATAGTTTATAAATTTTGTCCAGAGTTTAGAAATACCCAATGTTTACTTGTTCTTTGCTTTGTTTGCAAGTTATAGGGCCATAAATATAAGTAGCACTTTGCTATTTCCAAACCATTTTTTTTTTCAAAATTAGCGCTAGTTACATTGGGACCAGTGTTCTCTCTAAGGCCAGTTTTGTGTGCGGCCCAGCTGTGAAATAGTTAATTAGGTAACCACACCCTGCAATTAGCAAACATTGCACAATGCAGATGGCAAGGTATGGTTTCTTGTTAACTGTTTCACTGCTGGGCTGCACACAAAACTGTCCTTAGAGGGAACACTGATTGGGACACTGATATCTTTCAGGAATCCCTGAATATCAATTGACATGTATATAATTTTTTTAGTAGACATCCCAAAGTATTGATCTAGGCCCATTTTGGTATATTTCATGCCACCATTTCACCGCCAAATGCGATCAAATACAAAAAATCATTCACTTTTTCACAAATTTTTTCACAAACTTTTGGTTTCTCACTGAAATTATTTACAAACAGCTTGTGCAATTATGGCATAAATGGTTGAAAAATCTTCTCTGGGATCCCCTTTGTTCAGAAATAGCAGACATATATGGCTTTGGCGTTGCTTTTTGGTAATTAGAAGGCCGCAAAATGCCGCTGCGCACCACACGTGTATTATGCCCAGCAGTGCAGGGGTTAATTAGGGAGCTTGTATGGAGCTTGTAGGGTTAATTTTAGCTTTAGTGTAGTGTAGTAGACAACCCAAAGTATTGATCTAGGCCCATTTTGGTATATTTCATGCCACCATTTCACCGCCAAATGCGATCAAATAAAAAAAAAAAGTTCCCTTTTTCACAAACTTTAGGTTTCTCACTGAAATTATTTACAAACAGCTTGTGCAATTATGGCACAAATGGTTGTAAATGCTTCTCTGGGATCCCCTTTGTTCAGAAATAGCAGACATATATGGATTTGGTGTTGCTTTTTGGTAATTAGAAGGCCGCAAAATGCCACTGCGCGCAACACGTGAATTATGCCCAGCAGTGAAGGGGTTAATTAGGTAGCTTGTAAAGAGCTTGCAGGGTTAATTTTAGCTTTAGTGTAGAGCTCAGCCTCCCACCTGAAACATCCGACCCCCTGATCCCTCCCAAACAGCTCTCTTCCCTTCCCCACCCCACAATTGTCCCTGCCATCTTAAGTACTGGCAGAAACTCTGCCAGTACTAAAATAAAAGGTATATTTGGGCTTTTTAGTGTGTTTTTTTTAGCATATTTACATATGCTGCTGTGTAGGATTCCCCCTTAGCGCCCAACCTCACTGATCCCCACCAAACAGCTGTCTAACCCTCCCCCTCTGCCTTAATGGGCGCCATCTTGGGTACTGGCAGCTGTCTGCCAGTACCCAGTTAAGAAAAAAGTGTTGTTTTTTTTTAGAAAAAAAATCCCTTTTTCTGTAGTGTAGCTTCTCCCCCCACCCAAGACCAACCCTCCACCACTCCAAAATCACTTTGTTTATTATTTTATTTATATGTTAGTGCCCTTTTTTAGTTTTTATGTATTTAAACTTTTCTGTAGTATAGCGGTTCCCACCCGCTCCCGCCCCGTGCACGCGCCTGCCCGCCGCCCCCGTGCACCCCCGTCGGCTCCGCCCCCAATCCCGCCCCCCTCCACCTTAAACAGCTCAACGATGGCCGCCCACCCGCCTCCCAAGTCGGCTCCCACCCACCAACGATACCGGCCATCGATGTCCGGTGCAGAGAGGGCCACAGAGTGGCTCTCTCTGCATCGGATGGCCATGTAAGGTTATTGCAGGATGCCTCCATATCGAGGCATCACTGCAATAACCGGAAAGCAGCTGGAAGCGATTAGGATCGCTTCCAGCTGCTTTCCACACCGAGGACGTGCAGGGTACGTCCTCAGGCGTTAACTGCCTTTTTTTTGAGGACGTACCCTGCACGTCCTCGGTCATTAAGGGGTTAAGGGGTTAAAATTGCATGCTCTATCTGAATCACGAAACTAAAAAAAATTGGTTCTTTGTCCCTTTAAATCTTTTTATTGAAAATATTTTAAAAACAGCAAAAAATATAAAGCACAAACCATGTCATTAATTATATATTGTACATTTCCATCTGTTTAACAATCAGAAAATAAAGCAAGTTTTTTGCTCAAATATAACAGAGTAATATAATAATTTTCCAATCCTTATTTCAAATTGCCAGATTTTGTAAAGAAATGTTCATGATCCAAGAGGTTGGCCAGTAAAGAAGCGAATTCCCAACTTTACCCGAAGGTTCCAATCAATGTCCATAGTCTCTTAACAATGGGAATATAACCTCTATGTGTAGATTTGGAAACAACAATATACGCAGACAGATCATTCTTTTTCTTTAAAGGGACATGAAACCTATTTTTATTTATTTTATTTATTTTTTTGCAATTCAGAGAAAGCATGCAATTTTTAAAAGACTTTCCAATTTATTTCTGATAACAAATTTGTTTAATTATTGGTATCCTTTGTTGAAAAGCATATCTAGATAGGCTCAGGAGTTGCAGATTGGTGGATGCACATGTATTCCTTATGTTATTGGCTCACCCATGTGCATTGCTGTTTCTTCAACAAAAGATACTAAGAGAAGCCAATGGATATTTTAAAAGTTTTTTAAAAATGGTATTCTCCATCTAAATCATGAAAGAAAATATTTAGGTTTCATGTCCCTTTAAGGTTTTCAATTGCGTTTCTGAACTGCCTGCACCTGATAACAGCTGACAAAAAGATACCCTAGAGAGCACCACTTGTGTTTTTACAGTGTGTGTAATCATAAGCACTTTTTCATAGTTTTCTGTAAGTACTTGGGTTATTATTAAAGGGATATTTTGTCTAGATTTGTATAGCCATATTGCATCTGAAAATATGTGTTACTATCTATCTCTTGTAGTTTCCTATTAGTATGTGTTTTCACACTAACCTTTAGGGAGATTACAAATAAATAAATCAATACCCCTTAGTCTTCTTAGACATAGGACACATCGGTATTAAGTAGAGTATAGAAACAGGATGACTAGTATTTAAAAATTTGATTTTGTCATATGTAATATTATTGTTGTTCAAAGAGTGAACTATAATCAGGGATATGGGTCTATATGTTTAGGGCTATTGACAAACTGATACATTTTCCCATTTAGGGTTAATAATGTATTACATTACCAGATGGACCCTATAATTTACACTAAGATACACAAGCAGGTTACTTAGATAAAAGCATGACTATATATGTATATGTTTGAACTAGACAGATAGCATGCTACAACTTGCTGTGTATACAGAAAGGTATACTAAGTATGGTTTTCAGCATAATATAAATGTATATGACTGATATGGTAACACTGTTTATGTTATGTACTAATTTTTGTTTTTAAATTTGTCTGTATGCAATTCGAATTCTGTTATGTATAGGCTGATGTTAGGGCAGCTGAGCCCTATATAAGGACGGATGTTGTATACAGCAATTGAGTCTCTGATGAAGCGCCACTAGGGGGGCGTGAAACGCGTCAGACTACCTACCTATCCATGTTTGTCCGGGTTGTATTTTAACAATAAACCTTTGTTTTCTCTATTGGAACCGTTGTGCGGCCTTACCTTTTGTTAATGAAGAAAATTTCATAACAGAATTAAATTGAAAAGTTGTTTAAAATTGTATGTTCTATCTGAATCATAAAAGAAAATTTTGTGGTTTACTATCCCTTTAAGCTCTGAAAACTGGCAGTAGTGTGTATGGTGTCTGTGAAGACTTTTTTTTATATCATATAAGCCAGTACTGACTCTCAGAAAATGTGTGGTGTTTGAATACTAGTGCACAGGCCATCACAGCATATATACATATGCCCCTGAAAAATAGTAATAACGTTTACTAGAAGCATTTTTGCAAATGAAAGTACATAGCAATAATGCTTTTATTTAAAATTTAAATACATCCTTTCAGTCCCTTTATTTCTATTTAATATTTGCCTACATTTTGCGATTTTTCCTCTCATTTTTGATAGGCATTGCTTTCCTAGAGTGTCACAGGGAAAAGGTTCAAGACTGATTTGATAAATTGTTTATTCCCTATTTGAGCATGCATAATACAGTACAATGATCGCAAAATAGCGATTAGACTAACTCATGAATGCTGGTTAAGTGATTTAAGCAAAATAAGAACAATAACAACTTAAGTAGATATGGAAGGACATGAATAATAACAGAAGACCCCTTTAGGAAGAAAGCCCATTGTTTGTACTGTTGGATATAGGATCATTCTTCTTAAAGGGACAGTAAACCTTAAAAATAATGTTATATAATTCTGCACATAGTGCAGAATTATATAACATTATTTAGGTGCTATAGCCATAAAAGCATTTTTTACCCGTTTAATTTGCTAAAATACGGCGCTTTTACAGACCCGCTCTCTACTCTCTGCTGAGCGGGTCTGTTATTTTTAGTCAGCGCATCGGGCCATCTGTATAGTCACAGCCCGGCCCGACCGCGCCATAAGACTAAGTGCAGCTCGCTCCTGTGACACATAGTACAGAATTATATAACATTATTTTTAAGGTTTACTGTCCCTTTAATGATCTCACAGGTTAGATTAAGGGGAAGCTAGAATGTTTCTGAAAACAACAGGCAATGCAGAGAATACGGAACTAATTACGACATTTCTTTCTGCTCATTCATCATAATATTCAGCTCCATGGTAGAATTTACAGACAGATATGAGGATCAACCATGGGTGCCACGTGTGCACCCAGACCGTTTACAAATTTGATTATGGGAATCATAAGAGAATATATAATGAAACTGTGGATGTTTCAATAAAGTATGTGGATGACAAACTTATGGGAAGACACAGAAGAATAACTGGATGCTTTCTTTGCATGATAGAATAGTAAACTTATATAGGAAATGTATTTTCTTGATTTAACATTAAACAATATAATGATCAATTGAAAATAGAGGGGTTTAAAAAAATATAGCTACAAATAGTGTTTTGAGAGCTTAAAGTCACCATCCAACAAGTCTCAAGAATGTTATAAGACAACCTTATTCTCAGTGTTCCTCAAAGCCTCTACTGACAGCACCAAGGTTCTAAATTTCAAAAACTCGCTGGCATGAAAAGAAATCAGCAGCTTATTTTACTAAGCATTACATTGTAAAGTAAGTGTATCTCCTTAAAGGGATACAAAACCCAATTTTTTTTCTTTTATGATCGAGAAAGAGCATGCAATATTAAGCAACTTTTTAATTCCTGTTATCAACTTTTCTTCGTTCTCTTCCTATCTTTATTTGAAAAGCAGGAATGTAAAGCTTAGGAGCCGGCTCATTTTATGTGCAGCACCCTGGATAGCGCTTGTTTATTGGTGGCTACATTTAGCAACCAATCAGCAAGCACTACCCAGGTGCTAAACCAAAAACGGGCTGGCTCCTAAGCTTTACATTACTGCTTTTCAAATAAAGATAGGAAGAGAACGAAGAAAATTGATCATAGGAATACATTAGAAAGTTGCTTTTTAAATAAAGATAGCAAGAGAACTAAGAAAAAATGATAATAGGAGTAAATTAGACAGTTTCTTAAAATAGCATGCTCTATCTGAATCATTAAAGGGCCACTGTAAGTAAATATTTTCTATGCCTGTTACTAACTAACTACCCCAAATACGCTTTTTATCAATAGCATTTCATTAACATATCTCTACCGTATATCAGAAATCTTGTCTGCAAATTTAATTGTTTTCCAAACCCACTCAGTGGGTATCCTTTGCTCTGTACCAATCCGTTTACAATACCTAGGTTTCAAAATGACGCTTTAAACACAAAGTTATTGGTTTAAGAATTTTGAACATGCAGTGCTGAAAATAGTGGGCAGGATAACGTGACATCATCGGCAAATAAAAGATATAACCTTTAGAATGTTATGAAACTTCATTTTGGAGAAAATATAGGTCAGTAGGTTTTAATTAATGTTTATTAACTTTAATATGTTAGTTGTTTAGCTTAAAAATTATAACAGAAAGTAATCCTTTAAAGAAACAATTTGGGTTTAATATCCCTTTAACATGAACAAAATGTTTTGAGATAAACAGTTCCCAAGGTAACAAATGCCTTTAAAACAATCCCATAGGGCCCTTGTAATACTGACGAGGCATCTAATAGAATCTCACCAGTACAGAGAGCTTTAGAGAATCGGGCCCTAAGTCTTAAAGATAAACTTGGTTAAATATGGGGAGGAACACAGGGCTGCCCCCTATGCCCTATATGTGATTAAAACTAGATGATTTAGCAGACAACAAGGGAAGAGTTTTACAATAAAGAAAATGTTATATAGACAGTGCTATTTATTTATTGGTATTCTATGTAGGTAAAACTACAAATTAGTTTAAGTCTAGTATTAGACAACATAAGGACAACACTGCTTTAGATAAAAAGTTATTTCAAAGAATTTGTGGTTCTCTAAGTTAATTACCTCGGCTTTCACCGTTAAGCTACATTTAATTTAGTAGAGTAGTGATTACAGTAGAGACTTCATTAAACTGAGAGATTTATATGAACATGGCTATTTTGCTTAAGAAAGTTTTGAAGAATCTGATCAGAAAATATTGCGGTAAATATTTAAAACAGCAGCCAGTAGAGGATGAGAAAAGAACAGAGTCATATCTTATCCAGAAGTGTATTCTAATCATTACAGCTGTGCACTACTCGTCGTGGTATTGTTTTTGTCACCTGTACTTGCAGTTCCCTTTAAACTGTTCTCTTGTTTTAACTCATTACAGAATCCTGTGGGTAAAGCTCTGTATTTTATACTGGGCACTGCCATCTTGTCGCTCGTGTACTGTGATAGAAGCAGCATACTACAGATCTGTGATGTTACCGGCTTTTTGACAGCTGTACCTTGCACCTCAGTTTGGCTCACATAATAGAGCAACAGTTTTTGCAGGGTTTTTTTTGCACAGTTTAAAAGGTTTATAACAAATATAAGTTCCAAGATGGCGGCGCCCAGTGTGAAGATGCAGAGCTTCACTAACTGATAAATGTAGCCACCAATAAGCAAGCACTATCCAAGGTTCTGAACCTAAAATGGGCCGGCTCCTAAGCTTTACATTCTTGCTTTTTAAATAAAGATAGCAAGAGAACGAAGAAAATGTGATAATAGGAGTAAATTATAGATAGTTGAAATCATGAAAGAAAAAATGTGGGTTTAGTGTCCCTTTAATAAAGTTTACTGTACAATATTACCCAGCCCCTGCCACCTCTCTATGTTCTAGGAATAGATCCAAGTGTAGCAACTACTTCAAATTCCAAACCTGCACTTTCTTCTGGGACAGCAGACCTGCAATTTCAGATTCATTCACCTACTGGATATCTGAAAAGAATATCTCATTACATTTAGAGTTCACTTACAAGTTGCCATTTACCATGAGATTTGATCATAATAACATATTATGAGTGTATTTTCAAGTGACATGAAACCGTTTATTTTTTTATTCAGATAGAGCATACAGTTTAAAAAAAAAAGCTATTTCTATTAGCAATTCACTTTATATTCACTTCATTCTTGTGTTATTCTTTGTTGAAGAGAATACCTAGATAGGCAGCATGCTCATGTCTAGAGCATTATTTGGCAGCTGTTTGGCACCAATGCTTCTGAACACTAGATGGCAGCAGTGTTTGCACAGTGTATTACATTGTTAAAAGCATTTGTGAAAAACTGCTGCCATATAATGCTCTAGACACATACTTGTGAGCTAGTCTACCTAGCTGCTTTTCAACAAAGGATACACTCTGGTTCATGAAAGAAAAATGTAGCGTTTCATGTCCGCTTAACCTTTTTCATAGATAATATATTAAATGTGTTTAACTGCCGAACTTTAATACAGATTATAGAAATTTTTCAACAATTAATAATGGTACATAACGAGTTTTGTACATAATCATGAAAGAAATAGTTAAGATTCCATGCCTCTTTAACATTGAACTTCAGTGGCCTAGACAATATTACCATAAGCCAACAAACGATGAGGGTTTGGTTAGTAATGGTGAGAAGGAGGAAGCATGTTCTGTAGGCTAAAAACTCCTTTAGTAAACTCAACACATATTTATCATGTAAACGAAAGAGTACATCTGATCCGTGGGATAGGGGCTCACGCCCACATTTCTCCCTACAAGAATAACAGAAAAAATGTCTATTTTTCTGCAGAGGAACCTTTTTTTTTATTCTTTTTTTCTATCAAAATGACCACTTTAAAGGGACATTAAACACTTTGAGTTGGTAATAAAAAATGAAAAATTGCATATATAAAAAAAAAAGTCTACAAAATACTTTCATTATTTATTTTGTTCATTTCTACTGTAATTCCACTCTGAAATTATGAGCTTTTCAGTTCCTGTTAGAAACGGAAGTGCAGAACATTGCTATATTATAACCAGCCATAGGCTGCACACTCTAGTGACCTATTTATAACTGTCCCTAATTGGCCACAGCAGAGAAGGTAAACTAAGTTACAACATGGCAGCTTCCATTTTTTTATAGACACTAACACTTTACACTTATTTTGTCAATATTTAAACAGCTAATAAAACTTTAAAAAAAATGCATCTACATGTTATTCTCGAACTAATTTTTTCTTTGAATGCATTATTCTATCTAGCATTTACTTAAGAGTTTAATGTCCCTTTAAATTAATTTAATGTTATTTAAAAAAAAGAATGTTCAAAACATTTATTTTTATTTTAAACAGCAATATCTTCCAGTACTGAGCATCAGCATAATAGTAGATACCAGAGATGCAAGACGCAGTCAAGCCCATTAAGTTTAACTGCGGAATTTAAGAGATCATAGTGAATTTGAAGAAGGTGAGGGTACATTTTTCATCTCATTTTGCCTCCCTCTTCATTCTTAATGAAGGCAAAAGACTAGAGAGAGATGAGCATGGTGGTAAAGGAACTAAGTGATATAAGGTCATAAATTTATAATTACGAATGCACCTTAAAAATAGCTGCACATAATTCATTGCATATTTTAATATTCAGAGTGCTTTGTGACCTACATATTAAGGCTTTTATTTAAACAATAGGAAGGACATTTGTACAGTACATTAGGTTTTATGATAAGTTAACTGCACATATAGAACCTAATAAATATTAATGTATTAGATTTAAAGTAATAGTTTTTAGTTATGATGCAGGCGTTCTAGTTAGGGGTCGCAGCAATAAATATGCATTTATATTTTACTACAGATGAACAAGGAATGTACTGTGTATACATAAAATACTGCATCCAGGCCTATGCATTTGTAGTTTAGTAAAATAATATGCTTGATCTCAACCAATAACATATTATGCACTAAAATTAAACACTTATAGACATCTTTAGTAATACCCATACATTTGTAATACCTATTTAAAACTTAAATGATAGGGTAGGTATGCCAAAAGGACGATCGGAAATCCCAATAGATGTCTAAGTGCTGACCATAAGATCACAAGATTGTTATGTGATTTCCCTCTCTGCTAGCAGTGACTATATGAAACTATGGAAAATGTAGGCACACAGTCAGGGACGGACTGAGAACCCATAGGGCCCATGGGCAAAAAGACACAGAAACCATCAGCTAGATTACGAGTTGTGCATTAGGCTTAAAAAAGCAGCATTGGCCGGTCCCAACGCTGCTTTTTAACGCCCGCTGGTATTACGAGTCTTGAAATGACAGGCTTACTGCTCACTTTTTTGGCCAGACTTGGAAATACCGCAAATCCACTTACGTCAATTGCGCATCCTATATTTTCAATGGGACTTGCATAGCGCCGGTATTACGAGTCTGACCAAAAAGTGAGCAGTAGACCCTCTCCTGTCAAGCCTGGTACCGCATTTAAAAGTCAGTAGTTAAGAGTTTTACACTACATCGCCGTAGCATAAAACTCTTAACTAAAGTGCTAAAAAGTACACTAAAACCCATAAACTACCTATTAACCCCTAAACCGAGGCCCCCCCCCCACATTGCAAACACTAAAATAAATATTTTAACCCCTAATCTGCCAAACCGGACATCGCCGCCACTAAAATAAATATATTAACCCCTAAACCGCCGCACTCCCGCATCGCAAACACTAGTTAAATAATATTAACCCCTAATCTGCCGTCCCTAACATCGCCGCCGCCTACCTACATTTATTAACCCCGAATCTTCGCCCCCAACGTCGCTGCCACTATATTAAATGTATTAACCCCTAAACCTAAGTCTAACCCTAACCCCCTAACTTAAATATAATTACAATAAATCTAAATAAAATTACTACAATTACCTAAATAATTCCTATTTAAAACTAAATACTTTCCTATAAAATAAACCCTAAACTAGCTACAATATAACTAATAGTTACATTGTAGATAGCTTAGGGTTTATTTTTATTTTACAGGCAACTTTGTACAGTATTTATTTTAACTAGGAAGAATAGTTATTAAATAATTATTAACTATTTAATAACTATCTAGTTAAAATAAAGACAAATTTACCTGTAAAATAAAACCTAACCTAAGTTACACTAACACCTAACACTACCCTATAATTAAATTAATTACCTAAATTAAATACAATTAATTACAATTAAATAAAATTATCTAAAGTACCTAAAAAACAAACACTAAATTACAGAAAATAATAAAATAATTACAAGATTTTTAAACTAATTACACCTACTCTAATCCCCCTAACAAAATAAAAAAGCCCCCCCAAAATAAAAAAAAGCCCTACCCTACACTAAATTACAAATAGCCCTTAAAAGGGCCTTTTGCGGGCATTTCCCCAAAGTAATCAGCTCTTTTACCTGTAAAAAAAAAAAGTACAAATACCCCCCCAACATTAAAACCCACCACCCACACAACCAACCCTACTCTAAAACCTCCCCAATCCCCCCTTAATAAAACCTAACACTAACCCCTTGAAGATCACCCTACCGTGAGACGTCTTCACCCAACCGGGCAGAAGTGGTCCTCCACACGGGCAGAAGTCTTCATCCAAGCCGGGCAGAAGAGGTCCTACAGACGGTCTTCACCCAGACGGCATCTTCTATCTTCATCCATCTGGCGCTGAGTGGGTCCATCTTCAAGACATCCGACGCGGAGCATCCTCTTCATCCGACGGCCGACGACTGAATGAAGATTCCTTTAAGTGACGTCATCCAAGATGGCGTGCCTTCAATTCCGATTGGCTGATAGAATTCTATCAGCCAATCGGAATTAAGGTAGAAAAAATCCTATCGGCTGATACAATCAGCCAATAGGATTAAAGTTCAATCCTATTGGCTGATTGCATCAGCCAATAGGATTTTTTCTACCTTAATTCCGATTGGCTGATAAAATTCTATCAGCCAATCGGAATTGAAGGGATGCCATCTTGGATGATGTCACTTAAAGGAACCTTCATTCAGTCGTCGGCCGTCGGATGAAGAGGATGCTCCACGTCGGATGTCTTGAAGATGGACCCGCGCCGGATGGATGAAGATAGAAGATGCCGTCTGGATGAAGACTTCTGCCCGTCTGGAGGACCTCTTCTGCCCGGCTTGGATGAAGACGTCTCACGGTAGGGTGATCTTCAAGGGGTTAGTGTTAGGTTTTTTAAGGGGGGATTGGGTGGGTTTTAGAGTAGGGTTGGTTGTTTGGGTGGTGGGTTTTAATGTTGGGGGGGAATTGTACTTTTTTTTTTTACAGGTAAAAGAGCTGTTTATTTTGGGGCAATGCCCAGCAAAAGGCCCTTTTAAGGGCTATTTGTAATTTAGTGTAGGGTAGGGCTTTTTTAATTTTGGGGGGCTTTTTTATTTTGTTAGGGGGATTAGAGTAGGTGTAATTAGTTTAAAAATCTTGTAATTATTTTATTATTTTCTGTAATTTAGTGTTTGTTTTTTTCATACTTTAGATAATTTTATTTAATTGTAATTAATTGTATTTAATTTAGTTAATTTATTTAATTATAGTGTAGTGTTAGCAGTTAGTGTTACTTAGGTTAGGTTTTATTTTACAGGTAAATTTGTATTTATTTTAACTAGGTAGTTATTAAATAGTTAATAACTATTTAATAACTATTCTGCCTAGTTAAAATAAATACAAAGTTGCCTGTAAAATAAAAATAAACCCTAAGATAGCTACAATTTTACTATTAGTTATATTGTAGCTATTTTAGGGTTTATTTTATAGGTAAGTATTTAGTTTTAAATAGGAATTATTTAGGTAATTGTAGTAATTTTATTTAGATTTATTGTAATTATATTTAAGTTGGGGGGTTTAGGGTTAGGGCTTGACTTAGGTTTAGGGGTTAATAACTTTATTATAGTGATGGCGACGTTGTGGGCGGCAGATTAGGGGCTAATAAATGTAGTTAGGTTGCGCCGACATTGGGGCAGCAGATTAGGGGTTAATAAATATAATGTAGGGTTCAGCGATGTTGGGGGCAGCAGATTAGGGGTTCATAACTATAATGTATGTGGTGGCGGTGTCCGGAGCGGCAGATTAGGGGTTAATAATATAATGCAGGTGTCAGCGATGTCGGGGGCGGCAGATTAGGGTTTAATAAACGTAATATTAGGGGTGTTTAGACTCGGGGTTCATGTTAGGGTGTTAGGTGTAGACATAAATGTATTTTCCCCATAGGAATTAATGGGGCTGCGTTAGGAGCTAAACGCTGCTTTTTTCAGCCGGCTCTCCCCCATTAATTCCTATGGGGAAATCGTGCACGAGTACGTTCAGCCAGCTCAACGCTAACGTAAGCAGCGCTGGTATTGAGGTGAGATGTGGAGCTAAATTTTGCTCTTCGCTCACTTTTTTGCGGTTAACGCCGGGTTTGTAAAAACCTGTAATACCAGCGCTGTCTGTAAGTGAGCGGTGAGCTTAAACTGCTTGTTAGCACCGCACCCCTCCTAACGCAAAACTCGTAATCTAGGTGCAAGTTTTTATTTAAAGGGCAATTATTGTAAAAAAATGCATGTTATAAGACTATCGACCATAGACTACTGTGTGCTGTACCCCCGCAAAGGGGTTTAACACACAGTAGAAATACCGCTTGGGACTCACAGAGCACTGCTGGTCCCGAGCATAAAACTCTATGGATCCACTTTGAACCAGCAGTGTTTTGGGATTTCCAAGCAGTATTTCTACTGTGTTGGTTAACCCCTTTGCGCAGTGTTAACTATGCAGTAGTCTATGGCTAATAGTCTTAAAAAGACATGTTCTGATAGATTAGAGCATATCATTTTGACTATAATGGCCCATTGAGTACAGTCAGGGCCATTCAAAGATGTCCATCTCCAGTAAACATTGCCAATGTGCATGTGTGCAATAGCAGCAATCCTCACTGACATCTGACAATGACCATGTTTTAATAGTACCTGTTAAATAGAAATTTGCATTTGCACATTACATCAGGGGTCAGACAGGATCACCCCTGACCAATAGGTAAGACCACCCAGAGCACAGCTATTGTTTTAAAGAATTTTAAAATAACAGGTTATTAAGAATAATATATTTGTATTAGTCATATAAAAGAGCACATATCAGTTGTTTAAATTGTTTTTGTTTCTTTTAAATTGACATGAAGTGCATATTTGTATAAAATGTATATCAAATATTGACTATCTAATAAAGACAGCAACATACCCCAGCAGCGTAAAAGCATTTTTTAAAAAGATATGTTTTAGATGTAACAAAAACAATATTTTAATGTCACCCTGATGTGCACTATAACATCTCGTACACTGAATTCTTTAAAAATATTAAAATTAACCAAAAATCTGAAAACAATGTGAAAACACATTCAAAATGTTTGATCATATTATAAAGTATATGATGTTATTTATACACAATGGGATAGATTGCAGGTGGCGCACTAAATATTTAAATATTGCGCCCACGCTAACTTGTGTGCGTATTACAAGTTGAAAGTAAACGCAACCGCACGAGCGCAAACTAAATTTGTGCTTGTCTGGGTAGCCCGACTGAAGACCTCACGTAAAGGGTTAGGGCTAAATAAAAAGTTTGCAACAAACACAACATAAATAAATTAAAATAAAGTGTTACACTCATAAATACACTACTTAAAAATGATTCACATTATTATTAAAAATAATAAGTTGTAAGGGTTAAAAGACATATGGTTTATGATAAGGTATTTGAATGGAAAGGGCTATAATGTTTATATACATACATGTCTAAATATGTGTATGTATGTATATATACATATGTATATATGTGTATACATGTGTATTTGTGTTTATATGTGCACTAAACAGCGCATGTTAAAACTTTACTTCTGCTGGTGTTTATGTGCGAGTGAAATCACTAAATAGCGCTCCACTTGTAATCTGGCCCAAAGTTCAGTTGCAGTGTTATTGGTGCACACACACTGTATTTAGATTATTTAAATTTGAAATATTTTAATTTTATTATGTAACTCGAAGCATATTTCATTTCTGAACACTGTACAGTTGTACGTGGCTCTTTACCAAAATACTGTGTGATATTTCCCGCTGGCTTTTCAAATTCTATAGTATGGTTGAGTCAAGTGTCACCATGACATTCTTCATCTAAATGAACCTGCATTGGAACAAACTGAGCTGAGAAAGTCAAATTACCTCCTGAGAGTACCACACATAGAAAACTAGGCTTAAAATTGGTAAAGTTTATACTATATAAAAGTAAATCCAGAATCTAGCTTTTATTTTAATAATACTTGCATTTATAATTTTTTTAAAGATGCACAAAATCTTTTTTTTTTCATTATCATCTATGTTTGATTATTCCCCGTTTGGCTGTCCTCTAAAAATGCCTTTTTTTTTTTCTGGAGGTGACGTTTTCACCTCTTATCCAATCTGCTTTGCAGCCATACGGCACAGAAAAAAAAACTAAGAGACACTGGCTAAGAGAGATCAGAGCATATCTCTGCCGTATGGCTGCAAAACAGATTGGATCAAAGGTGACGTCACTATGAGAATAAAGAAGACATTTGTAGAGGGCAGTCAGACAGGGAATAATCAAACTTATACATGATCATGAAAAAATTATTTTGCTGCACATCTTTAAAAAATATATATAAATACAATTATTATTAAAATAAAAATGTAGATTTGTGATTTACTTTTATAAAGTATAAACGTTATCATCACTTTAAAGGGACATGAGAGTCAAAACTAAACTTTTATGGCTGAGATAGTGCATACACCTTTGACTTTTCAATGTACTTCTATTATAAAATGCACGTTATCCTCTTGGTATCCTTTGTTGGAAAGCATACCTAGGTATGCTCAGGAGCAGCAGTGCACTACTGGGAAAACGCTGGTAATTGGTGGCTACATACATATGCCTCTTGTAAGATAGCTTCCATTGGTGAAATGCAGCTCTGGAGATGACTTTGTATATCTCATATTCACACAATATTGCAATAATAACATGATCTGAACATTTTTCCCTTTAAACATACCACAGAATCTCATTTCAGCGCCTGAGACGGATCTAGCTTGTCTCATTAACCAAGCCTTGATGTAATGTGAGCAGTAGCTTGTATTAATTTAAAAGATCTATGTACGTCTTCGTAGCATCCTATATAGTCTTACTATATATTACAATATATTCCCCATATAGCAAATTAACCGCAAATTATCTTCCATATAACCGCCAGTGCAGTCTGTATGCGCTGACTACGAGCTCTGTACTACTTACCAAGTAAACCGAAAGTTTACCCACAAATTCAAGGCCCGTCTCAGTGTATTTTCCCGGTGTATGCCCAGATAAGTCACTCAACTGCGGCGCAGTTACTATGGTAGTCATAGCAACGTATCACAGACCAAACAACAAAGCTCATCCTGATTGGTTTTCGACGCTTCCCCGGGATGCATAGCAACCTGGGTTTATTTACAATGTAGAGTAGTGATATCCAGTGTTCGTCATTCAGAAGGTGTATAGTCTGTTCAGTGAATCAAAATTATGTCGGCCCATCACAGGAGGTAAACTGCTATGTTGCCTGTATCCTTTATTACAGATGCAGCACTGAAAAGCTTGTCAATCAGCCAGTCAAAAAGTCATGTGTTGCTCTGGCTTTTAAAGGGATACTGAACGCAAATTACTTTCTTTAATGATTCAGATAGAGCATGCAATTTTAAGCAACTTTCTAATTTACTCCTATTATTATCAATTTTTCTTCGTTCTCTTGCTACCTTTATTTGAAAAAGAAGGCATCTAAGCTAAGGAGCCAGCCAATTTTTGGTTCAGTCGCTGGACAGCACTTGTTTATTGGCGGGGGAATTTATCCACCAATCAGCAAGAACAACCCAGGTTGTTCACCAAATATGGGCCGGCTTTTAAACTTACATTCCTGCTTTTCAAATTAAGATACCAAGAGAATAAAGAAAATTTGATAATAGGAGTAAATTAGAAAGTTGCTTAAAGTTGCATGCTCTATCTGAATAACAAAAGAAAAAAATTGGGTTCAGTGTCTTCAAACAAGCTGCATTAGCTAGTGGTAGGGGCTGCATCAGCAGTCAGATCTGATCCTTAGCCATAGGAAGCAAAAAGAAAATAGTGCCCCTAACTGTGCCCAATTTGTGTTTTGCTTAGTTTGCAGAGTTGAACAATTGGACATTAAATTAAAATCAGGTCACGTTGTCAGATAGCTTTAAGACTGTCCTTCAGTAAATTACTTCTTTAAAAATGCTATTCTTTGTAATACAAAAATAAAAACAAATAATTATAATCTAAGTAATACATGTAAAGGGCTGCTACCTACAGTAGTAGTGGCATCAATATGAATGTGAATGTCTGAGCTTGCAGTGAGCTGTTATGCTTCTATGTGCACCTATACCTTACTTTAACCATATATTTTCAACCAGTGATAAGTTAGCATGAGAACACTACATAACAATTAAAAACAATAATATGTCATTATGAAGTGACATTCAAATCTGACAGTAAAGTTCAGAATACAACAGTGATTTTTTTTAACAAAGTGACTCTGGAATGTCACCACCATATGATGGCATCACAATTAGGACTAGGGGAAAAAGATCACTAATTGCTCATGGTATCTTTCTTGAGCATAAACATGACATACTTGGTTTAACATTTTATATATCTATCTAAAATATGTAGTACATAATAAGGAGAAGCCCTTTTGCTATGCACTTTGTGCTTATTGGCAACATGAACTAGAGGGGACAAGATGGAGGGACATAAAAAAGAGGGGAGAGTACAGAGTGTCATGAGATGCAGGACATATGCAGGACACAGCAATGATGGTACAACTCTATTTTATTACAGAGCATAGCAATACACATCCAGACAGGTTGATTGTACTAAACTAACTGCGACACAGACACCGGACCTAAGCCCCGCCCACCAGCTAGTGACATCACATCCTGCTATCATCACATCTTCCCCTTTTTCAAAGGCAAAGCATACATTCGCATATATTAAATAACAAGGTACACCAACAGGGTATACAACAACATTTTGTTTTAGAACATTATAAGAACAGATAGATTAGAAAACATGAACAAATAAATTACATCCTGACTTGGACATCGGGGTAGACTACCCTAGTCCACAGTGACCATGGGATTATTCTGCCCATACTTCCGGTCACTGTTCTAGCTAAAGTCAGTCCCTGTATCGGGCCGGAAGCCTCACCACTCTTCCGCTTGATGTAACTTTGCATGAACTGTCCTCTGATACAGAAGATGGTGAACAAGAGTCTGCTGGAGGCAAAGATATATCCCCGCTATGATCTTGCTGAGGGGAAGGCACCTCTCTTAGAACAGGAGATCCCACCGGCGGTGGTACTGAGGTATCCGGTTCCAGACTCTCAGGTACAGGCTGAAGATGTCTCCGGTTACGGCGTGTAACCGTCCCTCCCTCTGTAAGGACTGTGTAAGACCTTGGTTCTGGAGAGCGGCCCACTACCGTAGCAGGCGTCTTCCATTTCTTCTCATCATCCAGTTTAATTCTGACACTTTGGCCCGCTTTCA
The DNA here is from genome assembly GCF_027579735.1 of Bombina bombina. Classification (NCBI taxonomy): domain Eukaryota; kingdom Metazoa; phylum Chordata; class Amphibia; order Anura; family Bombinatoridae; genus Bombina; species Bombina bombina. The sequence goes on from NC_069499.1 coordinate 1,337,480,537, forward strand.
GTTCCTGTAAAGGCCTGACAGAATGTCTCCTGTCGTAGAAGAAACGATAACCCTTTTTGGCCTCTTCATCCCTCCTAAGGACTTCGTCCCGAGGAACAGGGCCAGGCGGCTTGAAGACACCCACTGAGGGTAAAGTGGTGCGAATCTGGCGTCCTAGCATCAGCTGTGCCGGGCTAAACCCGGTGGCTTGAATGGGTGTCGCCCTGTATGACAAGAGGGCTAGGTACGGTTCAGATTGCTTTAGGATGAATTTTGTTGTTTGAACTGCCCTTTCAGCCATTCCGTTGGCCTGCGGATAATGTGGACTTGACGTGGAATGTACAAAATCATATTCCCTGCTGAAAGCACTGAACTCTGTAGAAGCGAACTGCATGCCATTATCACTCACCAGCTCCATTGGAATGCCCCAGCGGGCGAACAAGCTCTTCAGGCGAATGATAACGGCCTGACTTGTGATATCATTCAGGGGTGCTATTTCCAAATACCTGGAATAGTAGTCGATAACAACAAGAAACTTTTTCCCGTGCAGTTCGCACAAATCAGCAGCTATTTTCTGCCACGGCCCCGCAGGCAGCGGAGTAGACATTAAGGGCTCCCTTCTCTGAGTAGGCCGGCGTTCCCGGCAAAAGGCACATTTAGACACGTGATTTGCAATGTCGGAGCTGATCCCAGGCCACCACACAGCTGTAGCTGCTCTTTCTCTGCACTTTGTAATGCCTAAGTGGCCATCATGAATCCTGTTTAACATCTCCTTCCTCATGCTGACAGGAATTACAATACGGTCTTGGAACAGCACCAACCCCTCCAGCTCCGTGAGCTGCGACCTCTCTGGCTGGTAAGCATTTAAAGACATCCAGGCTGCCCGGCTCTCGGGCCAGCCATCTCTTATGTACCTTATAACTTCTTGCAGATCTGTGTCCAAATATGTCTCTTTCTTTATCTCTTCCAGTTTCCTTGAAGAAATGGACTTAGAGGCCAGAACTGAATCAACATACACTTTTACATCCGATTCTGTAGAGGATTCTTCAGCAGCAGCCAGCGGGAGCCTGGACAGTGTATCTGCCACAACCAGCTGCTTCCCCGGCACATGCACTGCCTGAACATTGAACCTGAGCAGTCTCATTAAAAGTCTCTGGCATCTCAAGGGTGTTTTGTCGATGTCATAAGAATTGATAAGAGGGACTAGCGGTTTGTGGTCAGTTTCCAGACTAAATTTCTCCAAACCCACTAGATAACGCTGAAAGCGCTCACAGGCCCAAACTGCAGCCAGGCACTCTTTCTCAATTTGAGCGTATTTTGACTCCGCAGCCGTCAGTGTGCGGGAACAGTAGGCGATGGGCTGTAGTTTGTTGTCATTCAGCTGCAGGAGTGCAGCCCCCAACCCATAACTGCTTGCATCAGCACTAACCACAGTCTTTTTTGAAGGGTCGTAGAACCCCAGCACTGGGGCAGACCCCAGCAGGGACTTAGCATGCAGGAACGCTTTTTCTTGTGAGGGTCCCCAGACCCAGGCAACATCTTTCTTAAGCAACTCTGTGATAGGGTGCAAAACTGTAGATAAATCTGGAAGAAACTTGCCCACGTAATTTACTAGGCCCAATATCTGTCTCAGCTCATGTACATCAGAAGGGCTTTTCATCTGTTCGATAGCCCGAATTTTCTCGGGGTCCGGCTTGATGCCATCCCCGTTGATGATATGCCCAAAGTAGCATAATTCCGTTTTCCTAAAATGACATTTTTCTTTATTCAGCTTCAGCCCAGACTCTTTGATAGCCTGCAGCACACAACTCAAACGCTGATCATGCTCTTCCACTGTAGACCCATACACTAGAATGTCGTCCATGATGACTGCTGTGCCCACGTGGCCACTCAGGAGAGAACTCATTTCCCTCTGAAAGATCTCAGGAGCGGAGGATATCCCAAAGGGAAGTCTGCAGAAACAGAACCGACCTACCGGAGTGATAAAGGTAGTCAGTTTGCGGCACTTTGGATCCAGGGGGATCTGCCAAAAGCCGCTAGAAGCGTCTAATGTGGAAAAGAACTTCGCCCCAGCCAACTTCGGGGCTATATCTTCCAGTGTCGGCAGCACAAATCTCTCCCTCTTCACTGCCTCATTCAACCTTTTCAGGTCCACACAGATGCGCACCTTTCCGTTTTTCTTTGCAACTGGAACAATGGGGGCACACCAATCAGTTGCTTCAACAACCTCTTCAATAACCCCCATAGACTTCATGCGCATGAGCTCTTTCTCCACTTGAGGCATAAGCGGGAACGGAATTCTACGAGGAGTAGAAATACTGTACGGGACTGCGTCACTTTTAAGTGCTATACGGACAGGTTTGCAGCTCAGTAGGCCCAACTCGCCAAACATATCTTCAGAGATCTCATTCACTCTGGCCACGAGGCCCAAGTCACAGGCTGCTTTTCTGCTCAATAAACTGTTAACACACTGACCTCGGATCACATGCACCCACATGGTGAACTTCCTTTGTTTGTACTCACAGCTGGCAAGAAATTTCCCCACACAATCAATGCGGCCACCAGGACTATGAACATTTGTAGTAACCTTCGCCAGCTGGGGCTGTCGAGGCAGTCTCATAAATTCAGCAAAAGACATTACAGTGATATCTGCTCCTGTGTCAATCTTAAAATCAACATTGGCTCCCATTACAGTAAAGGTAACTTTCCAATCTTCCTCTGAGCTTGTCCGTTCCACAACAGACCCCACAAAAGACACTTCCTGACCCTCCTGGTCACTGTCCACCTGCATCTCCTTAATGTATTCAGTTTTACACACCACTTCAAAATGGCCTATTCTGTTACATTTTCTGCATCTTTTATCTCTGGCCGGGCATATAGCACTCTGATCATGAGCCCGGTAGCACCGTGTGCATCGGCCATGTTGCGCCCATCCACTTCTAGGCCTTTCCAGTACTTTAGATCTACCGCTCACACTGTGCCTTTCACTAGTAATTTTCCTAGACTGTTGCACTTCATCCACAATACTCTCAGACCTCAGATCAGCACTTTGCTTTTTCACCAGTTCACTCTGGCGGGCCATCCTAATAGCCCCGTCTAATGTTAAATCAGGCTCTAACTGCAGCTTCAGGGAGACTTCAGCATCTGCAATTCCAATAACTATTCTGTCTCTGATTTGCTCTTCTTTAGCAACACCAAACTCACAGAATTCAGCTAATTCATACAGGCTGCGCAAAAATGACTCCACAGATTCTCCCACACGCTGATTACGTTTGTGAAAACAAGCTCTCTCATGAATCACATTTCTTTTGGGCACAAAGTGGGCACTGAGTTTATCCATAACTATATCAAAGTTAACTTCTTCCCCTTCTTGGAAAGTAAAAGCATTGAACACTGGCTCTACATCTTTCCCCATAGAGTATAAAAGAGAATTAACTTGTACTTCACCACTCTCCTTGTTCAGTTTGGATGCAATCCTGAAGCGCTGAAACCGCTGACGCCATGTGGGCCAAGCTGCAGGCTGAGAAAAGTCAAAAGGCTCAGGTGGGGTAAACTTTGACATCGTCATCATCAGAAACAGAAGCGTAGTCCAGAACTTCTGACACCATGTCATGAGATGCAGGACATATGCAGGACACAGCAATGATGGTACAACTCTATTTTATTACAGAGCATAGCAATACACATCCAGACAGGTTGATTGTACTAAACTAACTGCGACACAGACACCGGACCTAAGCCCCGCCCACCAGCTAGTGACATCACATCCTGCTATCATCACACAGAGCTTACAACTTTCCATCCTTGCTCCCTTCCTTGCAAACATTCAGATTTCACAAAATGAAGCATGTACCACGTAAACCCTACCCATAAATGCCTGACCACTCCTGGACCTAACCTCATCCACTGCTAGCTTTGACTCTGCCCCTAGGTTCTCACTTCTACTACTAGGCTGCAGTAACTTTGCCCCCAGCCTTCATGTCCAAAATAACAGCAGGAAAATCTTTTGGAGGTATAAGAGTGTATTATAATTTATATAGATCACAAGATTTTACATTTGTTTATAAACATGATTTTAAGCAGACTTTAATATTGTCTTAAAATGTTTACTCAATGAATGTAAGACTTTATATAATATATATATATATATATATATATATATATTTTATGTAAGATCTGTTATTTTTTTTTGCCTGCTTTTGCTATAAATTACCTCTAATTATTGCTTTAGTTCCACTTCCCCCATAGAGACTGCAGTTTATCCATAATACTAAAGCATGCAAATATTTAACTAAAACTGCCACATTCTTCCCAGTGATTGGTTAGTGTTACGGTACCAACTGTGTACCAAGGGTTAACCCCAGATGAACAATGTCCTGCATAGACAATCAGCAATTCACAACCCAGCCAGTTTCAGGTTTAAAACAGAATGACACTTTATTTGAAGGCAGCACACAGATTTATACAGGTTTTTGACCCCCCCTCAGATGGGGGTTGAAAGAATGTTGTACATTAGATAAAAGGGAGAAGCGTCCTTGACATGATACAATAGAATTATATTACTTAAATACTTTACTTAGGCAGATAACAACTTAAACACATTTGGCTTGTCTTATCACCTAGCGTCTGTTCTCTGAGGGTGATTAAACAATGGCCTGTTTATTACTTAAATGTAATTATAGCACACAATAGCTGAGGCCAGAAAACCTGTCTTTAGAAATTAGATTCTTAAAGCTAAACACAGTTAACTCTTTCAGTCCTGACAGAAGGGTCTGTCACATAGCTCCCCCCTTGTGGAACACTCCGGCAGACCCGGCTTGACCCTTTTGCGGGTCAACCTGGGGATGACCGGACTAGGAGGTGGTAGGCATGTCAGTTTGCTGGGACAATCCATCTGTATTCCCGTTATGAGAGAGAATCCCTGTCTGTATAAATAAGGGTTCAACCTCTTCAGTGCCCCGACTAGGGCTAAACAGTCCTTCAAAATATCATCGGCTTCTTTACGTGGTTTTTGTACCTGCTCTTTATAGGTATCCACAATCCCTTCATACTGACATAGGGTGCCCTTGAGTTGCTGCACCTCACTATGAGCCAGCGTCAGCTTCTCCTCCAGTGTCACTAAGTTTGTCTTTAATGTTTCATGTTCCACTCTCAAGCTGGTGTTTTCTACAGTCTGTCGGTGCAGCCTGTCTAGCAGAGATTCCTGTTCTAAACGTGCTTTTTCCTCTGCACTCCTCTTCTCTCCCGCTAGCACTGTTACATGATTATTTAACGTGACCATTTCATCCTCTACGTGGCTCTTCTCCTTCATCAGCGCATTGTAACGTGACTCCCACATATCAATAGCGGATAGAGATTTACTGAGCTCAGCGTCCTGGGGCTTAGCAGCAGGGGGGTCAGTCTCTGCTGCACGGATCTGAGCACGGGTAGTCACAGGGTTAACATCAGCGGGACCCATGGGAGCATAGGCAGAAACAAGGGGGACCAAGGTATTTCCAAGGAGAACATCAGCTGGTAAATCCTTCATGACCCCCACATTCACAGGTCTAGCGCCCCCTCCCCAATCCAAATGCACCCTGGCAACAGGCAGGCGGAACACAGTGCCCCCTGCTACCCTCACAGCCACAGTGTCTCCTGTGTGCTGTTTCTCAGACACCAAGTTCTTTCGAAGCAAGGTCATGGTAGCACCAGTATCCCATAGACCACTGACCTCCTTCCCATTCACTTTAACCAGTTGCCGGTTATTCCGGTGGGCAGCTTGCACAAGGTCTGCCTCATGTAGGATGCCCCAGCATTCTTGCGCCTCTACGTAGCGGGCCGCAGGCTGAGGATTACGTGGTATTCCGCTAGCGGGTCTTCTCCAGGACTGTGCTTGGTTCGCTGCGTTTAGGGGACACTCTGGTCTTTTGTGCCCTAGTTGCTTACATCCAAAGCACCGAATAGGTTGTGAGTAGCCCCGCGAATTGAACCAGGCTCTCTGAGGGTAGTTCGTGGCCCGAGACCGTGTGGTATAGCGGTGTGCTGGGGGTTGGTAACTGGCAGGTGCTGGGGTGACTGGGGGTCTGTACTCCACTCTGGCAGGGGGCTTAGTGGTAGCAGTGTCCAGTTTGCGGGCATCCGTATACTCATCTGCCAAGCGAGCCGCTTCATGCAGGGTGGAGGGTTTACGGTCCCGAACCCACTCTCGAACTCCTGCGGGTAACTTGTCGAAGCAATGTTCCAACAGGAATAGCTGCAGCACCTCTTCCCCAGATACGGCTTGGCACCCCGCTATCCAGTGAGCTGCTGTGCGGTGCACCTTACATGCCCACTCAAGGTAGGAATCACCAGCCAATTTAACAGTGTCTCTGAACCGCCTCCGGTATGCCTCCGGTGTAACCGCATACCTGGAGAGCAGAGCCTCTTTTACAGTATTATAATCCCCGACTTCCTCATCTGGAATGGCCCGAAAAGCCTCACTGGCCCGGCCGGATAATTTTCCGGATAATATCGTGACCCAGTCCTCTGCGGGTACCTTGTGTAGTGCACATTGCCTCTCAAAATCTGCAAGGTACCCATCAATCTCTCCTTCTGTTTCCAGGAAGTTTTTAAAAGCTGCAAAATTTACTTTTCCCTTTTCCACTGGGGTTGCTGTGACTTGGGCTGCTGCAGCGCCGCTTTGGCGAAGTAGGTTGGCCTCCACAGCTGCTATGACCCGGTCGATAATTTCGGCAGATGGGTTGGGGCCATAATATGCCAGTCTTATTTTAACCGCCCGATCAAAGCTTGCTTCTTCAGGGGTTCTGTCTGATATGCTGGGCCCATTGGTTCCTTCTGTCCCTGGTACTCTTTCCATCTTAGTCAGTATTGTAATAATCCCCCTCTTCCTGAGGTTACTGGCTTGTGTAGTTGCTCTTCTGGGCGATAAGGATTCTCCCGTCGCTTGCCACCAATGTTACGGTACCAACTGTGTACCAAGGGTTAACCCCAGATGAACAATGTCCTGCATAGACAATCAGCAATTCACAACCCAGCCAGTTTCAGGTTTAAAACAGAATGACACTTTATTTGAAGGCAGCACACAGATTTATACAGGTTTTTGACCCCCCCTCAGATGGGGGTTGAAAGAATGTTGTACATTAGATAAAAGGGAGAAGCGTCCTTGACATGATACAATAGAATTATATTACTTAAATACTTTACTTAGGCAGATAACAACTTAAACACATTTGGCTTGTCTTATCACCTAGCGTCTGTTCTCTGAGGGTGATTAAACAATGGCCTGTTTATTACTTAAATGTAATTATAGCACACAATAGCTGAGGCCAGAAAACCTGTCTTTAGAAATTAGATTCTTAAAGCTAAACACAGTTAACTCTTTCAGTCCTGACAGAAGGGTCTGTCACAGTTAGCTCAAAGTAAAAGCTCTTTACATCTATACCTAATTGGCCACAGCAAAAAAAAATATCAGAAATATGTATTTCACCAGGTTTATAAAAAGTTGGATACCTAAACTCCTCCTGATTAGCAAAATCAATTGTAAATTGTGCTAACCAAATGTTATTGTTAAGTATTTGGGAACATTTATTTTGCAATTCTGTGATTAATTACTTATATAAGGAAGCATAAACGTCACTTTAACTAATTCACACATATCAGCTATAATATGAGTAACTACAAGGTGTGTGTAGTAGGTGTGTTTCTACCAAGGGGAGATACTACTGCTGGTCCACCTGTTGCACTGACACTGGGGCCTGAGTGTTGGGGTAGGGGGCCTGTAGTAGCAGGCAGAGCAGAGCTGGCAAAAAATATAAACGTTTTTTTTTCTGTTAAAAGAAATAAGCAGGTAAGATAGGTTTCCGCAGCTGCTGCACTATACCCCTTCCAATCAGCAGTGCAGAAACATCTAGCATGCTAGCTCTGCTCAACCAATAGCGCTGTATGCACTATTCAGGGCAGGGTAATTCAAATAAGAAAGGCTAGCAAGCATTAGTTAACACTTTGAGGCCGATTTATCATGGCCCGAATGGGGCCAAATACCCCCTGTTTCCACGCAAGACTTTAGGCTCGCCGGAAACAGGAGTTAAGAAGTAGCGGTCTTAAGACCGTTGCTCCTTAATTCGTCCGCTGCCTCTGAGGCTGCTGACATCAATCCGCCCGATCAAATTTGATCGGGTTGATTGACACCCCCTGCTAGCAGCCAATTGGCCGTGAATCTGCAGGGGACGGCATTGCACAAGCAGTTCACCAGAACTGCTTGTGCAATGTTACATGTCGGCCTTTAGCGTTGCAGGGCGGACATGATTCGCTATAGCGAATCATGTCCGCCTGGGGTAGGATAAATCTACCCCTTTGTGTCTGTCTTTAGCAGAGAAGCAGAAGCAGGTGATGGTCCACCTATGTGGCACTCATTTGCAGAGACTCAGGGTGACTGGGGCCTAGGCTAATTGCTTGGAATTTGTTGGAGACAGAGTCTATCTATTAAAAGGTCTGTCAGCTGGGATATCATTTATATAGATATATGTATATGTGAAGCACCTAGTTGTCTGCTTTTCCTAACAAAATAATGAATCCTGGATTACACTGTGTCATGATTTATTTAACAAAAATAAAGCCAAAATGGAGAAGCCATGTGTGAAGAATTAAGCACACCTTTTGATTCAATAGCTTTTAGAACCACCTTTAGCAGCAGTAACTTGAAGTAATCATTTTCTGTATGCTTTTATCAGTCTTTCACATCGTTGTGGAAACATTTTGGCCCACTCTTCTTTCCAACGTTGCTTCAGTTCATTGAGGTTTGCGGGCATTTGTTTATGCCCATCTCTCTTAAGAGCCTGCCACAGCATTTCAGTTGGGTTGGGCTCTGGACTTTGGCTAGGTCATAGCCACACCTTGATTTTTTACTTTTTTTAGCCATTCTGTTAGAGATGTGCTGGTGTGCTTGGGATCATTGTCCTGTTGCATGACCCAATTTTGGCCAAGCTTTAGTTATCGGACAGATGGCCTCACATTTGACTCTAGAATACTTTGGTATACAGAGGAGTTCATGGTCGACTCAATGACTGCAAGGTGCCCAGGTCCTGTGGCTGCAAAACAAGCCTAAATCATCACCCCTCTACCATCATGCTTGACAGTTGGTATGAGGTGTTTACGTGTCTTAAATGTTTTCCACTTGTGAATAATCTTTCTCACTGTAGAATGATGGACTTTAAATTGTTTGGAAATAGCCTTATAACCCTTCCCAGATTAAATGAGCAGCCACAATTGCTTCTCTAAGATCATTGCTGATGGCTTTTATAGAGGTGGGCACACTTGCTGATGATCAATTAATCAAGGACATTTCTCTCTCTTTCTCTCTCTCCTTTGAAAATATGTTTGCATTAGTGTTGAGGAGTGAGATAAGGCTATAGTTTCCCAGTTCTAGGGGTGATATGCACGGTTAAGGCAACAATGTAAGATGTGCTTTAAGCATATATCCGCTGAGAAACTCCCCTGCTCATCCAGCGACTGAAATACTTTGGCCAGATGAGGCAACAAGACTTGTTTATACTCTTTATAGTATGCATTAGAGAAGCCATCTGGTCCAGAACTCTATAGAGAAGGCATTGCGTCTATAGCCTGAATGACCTCCTGTGCCGTTATTGGGCCAGATTACAAGTGGAGCGCTATTTAACACTCCCACTCGAGCGTTAATTACACTGTAAGTAAGCTTTTTGCACGTGTCAGGTTGTGCTCTTATGAGTTGAAAGTAAACTGTTTTCACTCACGCGCTATCCCAACGCCTGCAAAAATCTGAAGTTAGAATATTGCGTGCACGTTCACGTATACCTCATAGAAATCAATGGAGCAAAAAAAATACCCAACTTGCGCGCAAACCCAATTGCATATTTTCATATATGCTAACCCGACATCAAAGCATGAATATTTCAGAATTACATTGTTCTTCGCATAGAAGAATATGTTCTATTTTTTCATAAATATATATTTCTACATATATCTGATGATATTTTTGGTACAATATATATCTATACCTATATTTATTTATTTTTTAAATAATTTTCATTAGATGGTGTTATTATGAGTGTAACTCCACTTTGTAATGTATTTTTTATGTGTTTTGTGCAACTTTTTTATTTCGCTAAAGTTAATTAGATCTCTGAATCATTCCAGCGTAAATTGCGATTGCGCTCAAGCGATCGCATTTACGGTCAACTTGTAATATGAGAGGTAAGCCCGATGAGCACAAACCCAAACGATAAACCCCTTATCGATTGTGCCCAAACATTTGCGCTCCACTCATAAAATGGCCCATAGGGTCTTCTAGCTTATTCATATCTTCAGTGTTTAATGTCGGCAAGTTAACATCTCTAATATATGAGTCTATTCTGTTTACATCCTCTATAGAGTTTATAGGGGGAAGATTATATAGGTCTTTTTAGAATAGTCTAAAAAATTCTGCAATGCCTACACTATCATAGACCGTGAAGTTATCAGGAGATTATTTACAAATAGATTGTAAGTTTTTTGCTTCAACACTTTAGCCAATAACATCCCAGCTTTATTTCCCTCAGCGAAATATAGTTTTTTTTTAAGAAAGAGTACTTTCCTCTGTGCTTCCTTTTGCAAGAAAGTGTTAAGGTTGTGTAGCTTTGAGTAGTTGTCTGGAAATGTCTTCGTCTGTGGGTGCTCTTTTATGCTGAATTTCAGCCTCTTTTAGGCTAGAAATAAAGTTTTATATTCTACTCTATAGGACCGTTTTTGTAACGCTTTGGGCCATATTACAAGTCGAGAGCTAAATATAATTATCGTGCAATGGTATTAGAAGTAAATCGCATTGTGAACGCGAGCTCGCTAGGAATGCTAGGAAGCATTGAGCTCACAAGAGCACGCTTCCATAGGCTCCTTGATGCTGTCACAGACAGATTCAGAACCTCGCACAACGAAGGGGGTAAGTAGCGCAGAGATGGGGAGTATTTTTAAATATATATGTATATGATTATATACATAGAAATGTATGTGTTAATATGCGTATATACACATATTAACACATAAATATATATGTATATTAGCATATACATATATATTTACTGGGAACACACAGTTCTCATAGACCGCAATGAAAAGGCACTTTTTAGTGCTGTTTTTTTGTTTCTAACACCTAATACCACCAACTTTAGACAGTTGTTTTTAATTTTAAAAAAAATGCTACATTTTCTAAAATTAAAAACTACAATGCCCTCTAATTTGAGGGTATTTGGGGCACTTTTAGAAAATTAACCAGAGATCCTATAAACAAATGTTAACTATCTTACAGTTTATTCTAGTACAGAGGGGTTCCAACATTCATAATGTCCGCAACCGCATACAGAAAATCAACCATTTTAGACTGTACCTGGGGCATATGTACATAACTGGGTTCTCCGACTTGATCGTAAGTAAGAACACTGGGAGGCTGTCGTATTCTAGTACCCAGTCTCTGTTCTCTCTGAGGAAGTCCAGAATGTGCCTGGGAATCTTCAGCTCTGGCCACTTGGGTGGGGAGGTCACCAGATGCTTGAGACTCTGGCTCTCCCATGATACAAGAGTCTCTTTTTGGGGTCCCAGGCACAAAGTTGGGGCTGTTGGGATTCAATGTAGAGGAGGCTAAGGGAGGAGAGGAAGGAAAGTGCTGTGTTTCCTCAGCAGGAGGAGACCACCATTGATCATCAGCACTAAGAGCTTCTGGAGTCTCTACTGCCTCATTTTCAGGACTCTCCGTTGTGCTTTTCTCCCATTCACTACTACTCCCTTCCTCTTCATCGATATAGGCTATTGGTAGTAGATGGTTCCTATGCCAAGCTTTGATCTGGCCTTCTGGGCCTTTTATATTATACACTGGCAGCCCCTTTAGCTTAGACACAACTTCAAATAGGGTATCCTTCCATCTGTCTGCTAATTTGTGTTTCCCAGGTACCCCTAGATTCCGGAGGAGAACCTTATCTCCCGCTTGGACTTCCCGATGCTTCACTTTGGTATCGTATCTTCTTTTGTTGCGTTCCTCCATTTTTGCCGCAGCTTGAGTGGCCAACTCGTAGGCACTGTGAAGGTTTTGTCTGAGGGTCCTCACATACTGGAAGTGAGAGTCTGACTTTGTCCCACGCTCAGGCTGGGCATCACCCTCAGGGTGGTAGGGTGTTGTTCTGGACTTGCAACATATCCAACAGTTCTTTGATCAGCTTACTCTCAAAGTCTCTACCTTGATCAGAATGTATTCGATTGGGCAGACCATAGTGCATAAAATATTTCTGCCAGAGGACCTTGGCTACGGTCACAGCCTTCTGGTCTTTAGTGGGAAAAGCCTGAGCGTATCTGGTGAAATGGTCTGTTACTACCAGAACATTCCCAATTCCGGTAGTATCATTCTCAATACATAGATAGTCCATGCACACAAGATCCAGGGGTCCTGTACTTCTCAAGTGGCCCATAGGGGCAGCTCTCACAGGCAGAGTCTTTCTCTGAATACATCTTCTGCAGGTCTTCACATAATGTTCAACATGTTCTCTCATGCGAGGCCAATAGAACCGGTCTTGTACCAGGCCATAGGTCTTGTCTACCCCAAGATGCCCATGTTGATCATGGAGGGCTCTTAGGACCATTCCCCGATATCTATGAGGTAACACTAGCTGCTTTCGACCAGGGTGGTCATGGTATTTTATAATTCTATAAAGGATTCCATCTTCTAGATGTAGTTTACTTCATTCTCTCCGGTACAAATCTCTTTGTCCAATGGGAAGGGAGCTCAGTAATTTAGGGTTCTTGGCTCTCATTGCCTTGAGGACTGTCCCTATATACCAGTCCTGTGACTGGGCTTTCTTCTTGTCTTCATTGGTTATGTGAGACCACTGTTGGAGCATTGCTGGAGCACAGAATACCTCTGGTACGGCTTCTGGGGAGTGACATATGGAGTCTATTCCTCTGAGTTCAGAGATCTCATCCTGCCTCTCAGCCACTACATATGTTTGGCACAGGGCTCCTACCCCAGGCACAGGGATTTCTTCCCATTCCTCCTTTTCTTCATGAGGAGGAAGTCCAGGTCTGCGGGACAGAGCATCCGCACTGACATTCTTAGGGCCTGGCTTGTATTTAAGGCTGAAACTATAGTTCGACAATGCTGCCAGCCACCTATGCCCTGTGGCATCCAGCTTTGCTGTTGTTTGAATATAAGTAAGCGGATTGTTATCCGTCCTTACCTCGAATGTTGCTCCATATAAATAGTCATGTAACTTGTCCACAATTGCCCACTTGAGCGCCAAGAATTCTAGCTTATGGACCGGATAGTTTTTCTCTGCACCAGTTAGACTTCTACTTATGTAGGCCACTGGTCTTAACCCTTCCGGGTAGCTCTGATGCAATACGGTCCCCAAGGCCTTCCATACTGGCATCAACATGGAGCACATATGGTTTCTCAGGATCTGAATATGCCAATACAGGAACTTCTGTGAGTCTTTTCTTCAAGATTAAGAAGGCTTCTTCGCATCCTGAGGTCCATTTCTTTCCGAAGGAGTCTTTAGGACTTGGCACCTTAACACCCTCTATAGCAGAGGTAGTCTTTAACAGGTTGTATAGCTCTCGAGCAATCTTTGAATAGTCTTTCACAAACCTCCGGTAGTAACCGCAGAATCCAAGAAATGAGCGCAGCTCACTGATGTTATCTGGCCTGGGCCAGTTCATCACCGCTTCAATTTTGGTCGGGTCAGTTGTCACACCTTGTGCGGAAACAATGTGACCTACATATGTAACAGAGTTCTGGGCAAACCGACATTTGTCTATTGATAATTTCAGACCCTCTGCTTGGAGTTGATCCAACACCTTCAGCAATCGCTGTTCGTGCTCTTCTGGTGTCCTTCCAAACACTATGAGGTCATCAAGATAGACTAGGCACTCTTTGGGATTCATATCCCCCACAGTCTTCTCCATCAGCCTTTGAAAGGTGGCGGGAGCTCCAGTGACCCCTTGGGGCATCCTGGTAAACTCGTAGAATCCCAAGGGACAGATGAAAGCTGTCTTTTCCTGATCCTCCTTCTTCATGGGTACCTGATAATACCCAGACCTCAAGTCCAGAACGCTGAACCACTGGCTTCCAGAAAGGGCATCTAGCAGATCTTCTATCCGTGGCAGAGTATATTGATCTGGCACAGTCCTTTTGTTTAAAGTCCGATAGTCTATGCAGAGCCGGACTGTGCCATTCTTTTTCCTAACTACCACTATGGGTGAGGCATATGGACTTCTGGACTCTCTAATAATGCCAGATTCTTCCATCTGTTTGAGTATATCCGGACATCTTCCACATCTCGAGGGGATATTCTCCTTGATCTTTCTCTGAAAGGAGCTGGGTCAGAAAGTCTGATAGCATGTGTGGCACTCTTTGCACATCCCACATCCATTTCTTTCCTGGAGAAGACTTTCTCTCGAGTAGCTAATTTGGATCGGAGACTATCTCTCCACTTTTGTGGTAGAGGAGAATCTTCCAGTTCAAAAACTATAGGTCCTTCATGATCACCTCCCTGTTCTGCCTTTACAGACATTACTGAAGAGACTTGGTCCAACAAGTGAATCACACCAATCTTCTGGTGATGATCAATTCTGATCTCTGTGGGAGTTAAGTTTCTTATCATTATCGAAAAATCTTTACACCAGTGATTCCGCCAGTCTTTCACCTCAGGTATGAGAGTCCACCCCTTTTTTGCATCCTCCTCAGGCAAGGACTCAATGAGGTATTGCCTGGTTCCTCCTGATATTTCATGGTGCATAGATGCTATGGCTCGTAGAGTCTTAGTCTCTCCAGGCCTTACAAATAAAGGTTCTTTCCCCGAGTAGTGGCATGATCCTGGTCTAGCTTGTAGGGCTAGTCGATGGCACTCTTTCCCTAGAACAGGGCTGACTTCCATCAGTCTGGTTAGAGATACATCTCCCACTTCAGTTAGGTAGGCCCTGAACCTGTCCTGCACCATTCTTGCGTTGGTACCCAAAATTATTGGGGCGCACATTGTTTTCTTCATGGAGCATACAAGAACTTCCAATTCCATAGGGCAGATCATTCCTGTGTTTAACTGTGGGATGGTTATTGTCACTCTTATACATCCCTCTACAGGCTGGGCCTGAGATCCCACTCCCCACAACTGCAACTCTCCTGCTGGCTCCAGGGGAATATGTTTTAGATGATGGTCATAGAAGTCTCTATTAATGATGGTGACCTGGGATCCAGTATCTAACAAGGCCGAGGCATGAATATCTTCTATTTGTAACTGTATCAGAGATTTGGGCCCGATCTTGGCCCCCACAGATAACATGGGTGTTTTTTTTTTTCCTCTTTTCCTGAAAGGACGGGTAACTTGAGCCTCCTCCAGCTCAATAGCTAGCACTTCCACTCCTGTATCTGATGAATTAGTGGGACACTCCCGCTTGAAATGCCCTGATTTTCCACACTTAAAACAGTTCCCTCGGGGGTACTGTTCCTCTGGGAATAACCTTCCTGTGGTCTCCCTGCGGAGCTGCCTCCTGGTAGGAGAATAATCTGTTCTTCTTGGCAATGACTTATGACTTAGACAATAATTCTAATTCAGCTACCTTTTTTTTAAGGACGAACAGTTCCATATCCTCTTTCTCTGCAGCTTTAGAAGAATTTCCTTTTTGTGGAGGAGATGGGGACATTTGGTTCTCCAGTACTTTTGCTTTTCGGATCAGTGTGGAATAGGACAAGACTTGATCATCCAACTTAACTCTTAACATGATCATGACTGGATCATTGCTAAGGCCTCCCTTCTGAATTTGTTTGGATAGTCGAGCATCCAACTCAGATGCAGTGACTGCTCCATTATGAAACAGTTTTCCCAGTGACAATTGTAATCGATTGATATAGTCTGAAGCTTTCTCATGTTCCTTCTGTTTAGTGGCTAGGAACTTGATTAATAGATCATCAGAGTCCTCTGATTTTCCATATGCATCCTGCAAAACTTTCAGGTAATCTTGTGCAGTAGCTTGTTCATTCACTCCCCTAAACAGCCTTATCATATTCGTAGCTGGGAAACGAAGACTCTCCATTATCCGTTGTTTTTTTATATTATCCGTACAAGACCATTCTTCCAATAATTGTACAGCATTATCCTTCCAGGCCTTAATGGGTTCCTCCCCGGCAGGAACAGGCTGATTCCCAGAAAACACTTTCAGCTTACGGTAACTGTGGGTATGGGTAGCTGTTACTATGGCTTCTGAGAGTTTTTGCAGTATTTCAGATATGTTACTCTCTCCTGAACTTGTAGCTCTTAATAGGGAATCACCTGGTTTTGGGGATGTTGGAGAAGAGGGAACCACTAGATCTTGGGTCTTAGGGGCAGTTGTCCCTTGCACACTGGAAAAGTAGACATTTCGTTTGGGGATGGCCCCAGTCTCTACAGGGGTAACCAGTAATCTCCTGGCGGGTTTCTCTGACAAAGGGGACAGAATCTGGGAATAACTTGATACATTAAAGTCTCTTTGGCCTATACTGGAGGGTTGCTGCAGTGTAACCCCTTCCTCCTTATCAGGGAGAGCGTACACTAAGCGACATCCTTCAGGAGCTGCTTCAAGAAGGTATAGACATGTAGGCCTATGACGGCCTCTCAAATCTGCATGGGAATATACTAACATGTAAGTTTGACCGTATGAATCATGCAGGATATCTCTGATGGTAGCCATCTCTATTCCCAGTACAATCTCTACGCACTTGGTGATATGTTTTATCTCACTATAGGGAGGTACCTGGCATATCATCACTGCATGATGCAATGGTACCTTCTGTTGCTGGGCCCAATCTGTTACAAATGGGAGTGTGGGCCGGGGAATTAACGTATCCTTACTGGGTGTACCCCAATTTATCTCAGCAGTGCCTCCAAATGTAACGGGGTTTGGCCTAGGCCCACAATTACCCCTGTGGGTCTTTACCCCAGCTACCTCCATGTGCTCTGCAGGCTGATCCTGAGTCTCCGCTACCTGGGAGTTGGGGTACATGACTGTGGCAGTGCCTCCACCTGACTGGGCATCCAGGGCAAGAATGGGTTTCCCAGACAGGAACATAATAAATAACTACAACACACACAGTAATAACAGTAAAACAGTATGAACATGTATTAAAGGATTATGGCAAATAAAAAATAAGGCAAGAAATACAGTGACTAACTAACACACCAACTCTCTCTAACCAGGCCCAGCACCCTCCCAAACCACCTGCGAACCCATCCTCAGGCTTCACCCTAATGGCTGATGGGTACCAGTTGGTGCACAGAAATGTTGGGGCCCTTTAAGGTAATCCACATGCATTTAAACAGTTACAGCTCATAGGAAACTGCAAACCACAGGAAGAGCTGTTTATAAGTTTATGTGATGGACAGAATGCCCTGTCAGTATGACAAGGAGAGAGGATACTTCTTACCACGAAACAGGATTCATCTGCACAGGCTGAAAGAAAACTCCAAGGTCTGCCAGTCATTTACTTTGTCTGCATTCTTCTCCACAGCTCTCTCACAGGGTCAGACTGCAGCTGGCAGCATACACTAAATCAGCAGAGGAATGCTGTTACTTTACAAGATGAAGTCTGCAGCTCTCTCACAGCCAGGCCTCACACACACCTTCACTGCTCTGACATGTCTGCTTCCTCCTGTGTCTTACACTCTTCTTTCAGTTTCACTTGATCACATGACCAATCAGTCTAATAGTTGCCTAGGCAACTTCTCCCATAGATTGTATACAGGTGCAAAAGTTCACAGGAAAATGTTCAACAGGAAGGGCTACATATATATATATATATATATATATATATATATATATATACAAAACACGTGTGGGGTCAGCACTCTCAGGCCGGACCGGGTACACATCCTATGACCCTGTAACATGCACAGCCCTGAGTGTAAAACAGCACTCTCAGGAAGCTGCACTGTCACCAGAGTCACAGGCAGTTAACCCCAGACAGGTCTGGGTGCAAGGCCCAAACAGGGAAAATTACAAAAAAATAATACATTAATATAGCACACAGAGAAAGTCCAGAACTCACTCACAAGCTCTCAACTAAGATAAAAAGCAGCAATGGAAGAGTTAATTACCGCATCTGGCCAAATGGGAAAAGCCCAGGTACCTCGTCAAGGTCTCTTCTAAAAACCTGGGTCCCTAAACAGCCACACAATGCAGGCTCACAATTAAACAACTGTGAAAGAATGGAGGGTGCACAGGCTTATATGCTCATTTTTTCACAGTTGTTTGATATATATATAGGTATAGAAATAAATTGTAGAACAAAACATCATATATATGTAGAAATATGTATTTATATATAAATAGAACACATTCTGTTATGTGCAGAACATTGGAATATGAAATATTCATATTTTATGTTGGGTTAGCACAAATGAGAATTTGTAATCGTGTTTGTGCGAGTTTGGGGTGTTTTTTTTTTCACTTTTCTTTCTGCATTGACTTCTATCAGGGGAATATGTGAACGCACACGCAATATTCTAAGTTCGGATTTTTGCACTAGTTACAGCTAGAACGAAAACAGTTTACTTTCAACTCATAATACGAGCACAACCCCAGGAGTGCACAAATCTTACTTCTAGCACAATTAACACGTTACTTTGGGCTTCACTCTTAACCTGGCCCATAATAAACAAGGAAGTTTCCCCTTTTTCTTAATAGATAAGATGGTGACATCAAGGCACTTTAACGAGGTTCCAGAAAGGAATCAATTAAAATAGAAGGTGAAGGTATGAATACCAACTACTCTTTACTTATCTAGAATGTCCAGTTTTACAGAGGGGTCTTAGGGTTTGGAGAGTGTGAAGACCTTTCAGAATGTTGCCTGTTTCTTTTCCTGTTAACTTTTATCCAGTCTTGTATCTGCGGTTTCGGAGCAGACATCCCTGAAAGTGGAGAGGAGATCTACAGCGGAGATAAGAAGGCGCCAAACATAGGGTGATATCGTCACTACACAGCAAACGCTATGGTTGCAGACAGATAGATTACTTACAAACGAAGCGGCACTATGATGTGCCTAGTTGCGCAGACCGGGACCTCAACAGTCGCCCGGAAGACCAAACACTGGCGTACGGCAAACCTCCGACAATCGCGTGGTTCGTCTGGCCAATCACGGTCCGATAGATGCACACACCTTCTTCCAATCTTCCGAAGGAGACAGGGTATTCTACAGTGTAGACAGGCAGGAAATCCCATACACTACGGATACTAAGAATTACTGTGTGACATAAGAGGGTAAAAAGGAGATCCACTCCAGCGAGGTACTATAAAAACAAATTTATTAAAATGTCCTTAAAATCAGCAACGCGTTTCTCGGCTACACAGAGCCTTTCATCAGGCTGTAATCGTTTGTAAGTAATCTATCTGTCTGCAACCATAGCGTTTGCTGTGTAGTGACGATATCACCCTATGTTTGGCGCCTTCTTATCTCCACTGTAGATCTCCTCTCCGCCTCTGAATACATTGGAAGAGCTGCCACGACTTTGGACTGTATTATTCCTCATCTCCTTCCGTGAGCGCACCTCATCAGGGGGTATAAAGCCCTGGATTTTTTATCCCTGAAAGTGGTATCTATTTTTCATCTTCCTGAGATCTAGGAAGTGAAGGGGGTGTTATGTTTAAATGTTTGCTGAAGTCACCCATACCTTCTTGAGATCGATAAATAAACGCCTGTGTGCCTTTGGAGTCTCTCAGACAGAAAGAAAAACCCCATCTATAGAAGATCTTCAGGGATTGCAAGTAGGATATAAGAAATTTAGCTTCTCTTCTTTTTGACAGTGTAAATGGGCTGAGGTCCTCGTACGTTTGAATTGAGGTTCTTCAAAACTGATTGGGTGTTTTTTTTCTAGCTGCTATGAGGAACTTTTCTTTATCTTTGACGTTTTGAGACTTCAATATAACATCCTTGGGCGGGTCCGAGAATTTGGGTTGTGGTCTGAGGGCACGATGAGCCCTATCATGGTTAAATGCAGGCTTAATAAAGTTGTCTAATAAGTGATTAATGGGTCTCTGAATATAGGTATTGAGTTTACCTGTTTGAACTGATTCAGGGATGGCGTGGATACAAAGATTCTGTCTCCTCCCTCTGTTGTCTAGATCCTCTATGTGATTCTGTAAATTAGTGATAGTGACACTCTGCTGATATAGTTGCGATGAAAGAGAGAATGTTCTGAATTTAAGTGATCTGTTTATTCCTCAAGATATTCAACTCTGTTTCTAGATTGTTTAAGTCTTTTCTGACCTCTGAGAGGCCATCTTTAATCAGTTGGCTAACTTGGGACCTCAGAGATGCAAAATCATCTTTAGTAGAAAGGAAATTAGTATCAGATTTAGTCAAAGGTCTGCAGTCCTCTGCTGTTGAGGAGGTTTGTTCCTAGTCCTCTGATTCACTGTTATGATCTTGCACTTCCTTAAGGGTGTTGACGGGGGTTTTAAAGGGGTGAAATAATTATTCCATATTATTTACAGAAGAGTGAGAACCCTTTGTGTGTTTATTTGCTGTATCCGATTTAGTAGATTTCCTTGACGTCATGTTTGCATACATTGGAAGGATAAACGTCCTAATATAGTAATCTGTTTACGTGCGGATATGTGCAATTTAAGTTGCAGAAGCAGGTGGAAGCTTGTACAATTGCTTGTAATGTAAGATAACAATCCTTATCAGAAGTGTTATGTAATGCATTCATGCAACAACATCAGTAGAACTGGAAAAGGCCTCTCCTGATTAGCTCAGGTGTGATGAAGCATAATGATAGCATATGGCAGCTAGAGGATCTGGAACTGCACAATGACCCGGTGTCTTAAAGTAATCCGTCTACCATAGGATTCTGTATACTACGTCACTTCCGGTGACGTTTAATCAGCTGGTGGAGGCTTGTGGCGCTCACTGCGCATGCGCTAGAGGCCCAAACTCCTTACAACAGCTGATGAGGAATTATGTGGCACGCGCACGTTACTGGTTACAAAATCACAATGAACAAGTGGTCTGTCATTGGATTTTGTAACCAGAACGGGTACTGACATTGTATTGACTAACATTGTGAGATGCGGTAGGAAAATATATTGAATATGTCTGCTACGTACTATATCCCACACCTCCTCCCTCACACTATATCTCTGGTGCTTTTCTATTCTCTGATCCTTGTTCATAAACTGTCTAAATTTGAAAAAAAGTGCACAGCACGATGTAAAAAAAAAAAACATCTCACAGGATGTGGACAGAAACTGCGTTTTTTATTTCCACGTCCTGTGAGATGTTTTTTTTTTTTTACATCGTGCTGTGCACTTTTTTTCAAATTTAGACAGTTTATGAACAAGGATCAGAGAATAGAAAAGCACGAGAGATATAGTGTGAGGGAGGAGGTGTGGGATATAGTACGTAGCAGACATATTCAATATATTTTCCTACCGCATCTCACAATGTTAGTCAATACAATGTCAGTACCCGTTCTGGTTACAAAATCCAATGACAGACCACTTGTTCATTGTGATTTTGTAACCAGTAACGTGCGCGTGCCACATAATTCCTCATCAGCTGTTGTAAGGAGTTTGGGCCTCTAGCACATGCGCAGTGAGCGCCACAAACCTCCACCAGCTGACAAACGTCACCGGAAGTGACGAAGTATACACATTCCTACGGGTAGACGCATAACTTTAGAACACCGGCACTGGCAGGGCCTATGAATACCCAAAAACTCCCCTCGCCCATCGGGCGAGTAAATCACAAAACTTACCAGCCCACAAGAAACTTTAGTCACCCGTGCATATCTGCATGTAGTGTGTGTATATAGCTTATGTAAAAATGCAATATAAATAGTGTTATTGTAATCACACATGCATTGCAGACAGAGGTCCCAATTTGAATGCTTTGCAAGCTGCTTAATTACTTGGGACTTGAGCATTAATAAAAAGGCTTTAACTTTAGAAAATAATTTTCTATCACCAGGTAGAAAAAAACAGGGATATTATCTTTGAAAAACTGTATGTACAGTCTTGACTTATTTTCTCCTAAGGGGGAAAAAAAACAAAAGATATAATTGAGCTTTTTTTAAATTTTCCTTCAGCATATGTGGGGTTACGATTGACTTAGCATATTTAATTCTGCCACCCTTTAACCTATAGCGCTTTGAGTGGTACTGCATAAATAGGTGAGATAACGAGCATGTTAAAAATACTTTTTTTCCCCCCTTTCTGCCTGGCTGCCTTTCAACTACTAGCGCGACTGTCAGTGCCGCGCTAGCAGATTTAACTGGGTGCATGGAGATGGTATGTTCTCTACTAATTGGTAAAGTCAGTTTTTGGAGCATTAATAGCATCCAGAAAAATTGTGCACTGCTCTATATTATGGTAGGCAGCTTGATCGTGTACATTGTGCTGAAGTACTGCAGAGGACCCTGGAGTACGTCAGCATAATGTACCTGAGCAAGCTGCCTACCATAACTATATAGTCACTTAAACCCATACTTCATTCATACACACACACACAGAGAAGAAACACTCACCACTCTAGCAGGATGTCTTCCCGCGCAGATAACCTTAGGGGTGGGAAGTAGCAACTGACAAGGAAGAGACCAAGAGCCATGGAGATAAGGGGAGGTCTTTGAATGCATTAAACAGAAAGAACCTCCCCTTTCTTCCCTCCATTCCCGTGTGTGCGCATATGTGGAAGGCAATTTGACATTTTTTTTAATTGCTTCTTATATCTCACTTAAAATGTCAGGTCGCCGTTCGGGCTGGTAACTTAAAAATTTTACTTGCCCGCAAGAATTTTTACTCGCCATTGGCGACCGGACCGGTCTATTCATATTCCCTGACTGGTGAATACAATTGTCAGATCCCTATTTTTCTTCAATAAAAGCTCCCTCAAATGTATGTATGGAAATTTACTGCCGCTAAAGGAATGTTGTAATGTGCTTTAAGGTCTGACTAGGGTTTAGGGTTTAGTTACTCTGTTTACCCATTGGTCGCCCGGAACTTAGTTCCAATGAATGATCCCTACCCTGACTGTGACTGGCTTTGCTGGCGTCGTTGCTATGTCTGTTTTTATTCCCCCCCCTCCACACACTGTTTCGCTTTCATTTCTTGTCTTATTTCTCTGAGGCATGCTGTAGTCAGCTTTTTTATTTAACTTATTGCCCCTGTTCTTGTGTAAATGAGAAAGAAAATTAAAAACTACACTTACTGTGTTACCACGTGAGCTTATTAAAAAAATAATCACACAATGTGGTCAAATAAAGAATGTATGTTTTTATATTCAGATAGGAAGACATGCATTGTTACAACACATATTTCATGTCATCCTTGTTTGGTTTCTGGTTTCTACAATCAAAATAATATATGGGGAAGTGTTTTTTACGTGTGTGATATATTCTTTATGTATGCCCAGCACCAAGGAACAATACAAGAAATATAAACACAATGGGGCCGATTTATTAAAGTGCGAGCAAACATGATACGATGTAGTGTATCATGCCTGCCGCACATCCATTCGGAGCTTGATAATTCGGCCCCAATTAATATATATCACTTAGTAGAGGTGCTGCAAATTGACTTAAATTTAGTGTGGGTGTATATATATATAGGTATGTGTGTATATATATATATATATATATATATATGTGTGTGTATATATATATAAATATATATATAAGTTGAAATTATTCACAATTTTTTTTCCCGGTGTTAAATGTTCAAAAAAAAAAAAAGATATGTATCAAATTCACATTTTTGGGGTGGGGAGCCCTTCTTAGTTTCTTGCACCTGGGCCCTGTGGTTTCTAGTTACGCCTCTGGAAAGTGAACTTAACTTTAAACAGCAAATACACTTGAGGTGTTGATTTAATGTGACACTATAAATGCAGAGCAATACATGGAGACAGTCTCTGGAACTGCAGTTTATAGCATCAAAATAGTTAAAACATTCAGATTTATATAGTGCTTTGTAATATATGGCTTACCACCTCCAGTCTGGTGACAGCTGTGTCTGTGTTCCTTAGAGCTTGCTTGAGGTCTTCTTATGTTGTCACTGAGTGCTGATCCTGAAAATCCAATGCCGCTTAGTGCCGCTGTATTAAAGCACCATGTGGTATTCCAGTACTGAAAATCCGCCAGCGGTACTCAGTTTGCCAGTTCCTGTGCGCTGTTAGGCCCCTATATGAAGCCATCTGCATGAAAAATATGGTGATGTGAGTTTTTGCGCCAGCGGCGCTCTTTTTTTTTATTTGGTGCGGTGACCGATATGTGCTGCAGTTTAGTCACAGAGGTTTGGTGTTTATACCTCTTGATTGCATGGCCGCGCATATGCTAACCCAACGCAAAAAGCCAAAGGTACAATATCATGACCACGTTAACGTATTCTCCCATAGACTTCAATGGAGCGAGAAAAGCAGAAAAAAAACCTACACCCATACTCGCGCGTTAACCCGCATTGCGATAAGCCCTCTACTGTAATAACCCCTAAACTGCCACCGCAATGTACCCCACTACACTATTAACCCCTAAACCCCCACATCGAAACTGTCTGGCTACACTACTAACCCCTAAAGCGCAACACCCCCACATAGCAAACTACTCCGCTACACTATTAACCCCTAAACCGCAACAACCTCCATCAGACTTTTAGTATCCATTATCACCTGTACGCTCCAGACCATCTGTGGACTTTTCTTGTTTAAGCCCACTTGCGAGGTGAACATCTGAGAGTCTGCACGATATACCCTGGAAGTTGTCAGCGCCGCCATTTTCACAAAATATGTTCTATACCGCTGAAAGGAGAAGCTGAGGCTTGCTACGGCTACTATCAGAAGTGAAGTTATTCTCATTATTTTTTATACCCACTAATTTTATCCCTTTTTTTTCTATAAAAAAAAAAACTAGCATTACAGAAAAAAACATAACATTGCAGAAAAAAAAAAAATTATACAGAAAAAAAGAGCTACAACAACTAAAAATAATAGCACTCAAAACTATTTCTCCAGTTAAAAACAGCATACAGCATTTTTATTGTAGAATAAAAACATTAAAAGGTCACTCAGGGCTTGTACATTAAACACACCAATTCACAACTTGACTGCACAGTTTAACAGTATAAAATTGTTGTACACTTTGAGCATAGTGGTTGATAATGTGGTCTCGTGATTGCCCTTCCATGTGATGTATCTGACGTACATTTCACTTTCTAGTAGATAACCCAAGGTATTGATCTAGGCCCATTTTGGTATATAGCATGCCACCATTTCACCGCCAAATGCGATCATATTAAAAAAATATTACCCTTTTCACAAACTTTGAGTTCCTCACTAAAATAATTTACACACAACTACTGCAGCCATAAAACAAAAACGGTCGTAAAAGCTTCTCTGTGGTCTTCTATGTTTAGAAACAGCAGACACAAATGGCTTTGCCATTGTTTTTGGAAACTATAAGGTCACTATTTGCAGCTGCACACCACACTTCTGAAATTTGCGGCAGTGAAGGGGTTAATCAGGTAGCTGGTAAGGTTAATTTTAGCTGTAGTGTAGAGATTACCCTACCACCTGACACCTCCCATCCCCTGATCCCATCCAAACAGCTCTCTTCTCTCCCTCACCCCCCACTGGTTTGGGTCACTGGTAGGTACTGGCAGACAGTTTGCCAGTATGCAGTTTAGGGATAGTGTCATGAATACCTCATGATTTAGATGTCGTAAAATAGAGGGGGGATATTTCCAAGGGCCCTCTGTAAGACAGTTGGGTCAAGCAATTTGATATCAGAGGAACAGGTATAAAATGTTGTGTCTAACAATACAAGTTGTTCATTCTACATGGGAGGCTGTTACAGGGAGAGTGACCATCTTTTCTTGCCAAGCTCCCTGGCACAGACATCTAAGCTAGGAAAGTATTAGGTCTGTTATTCCTCCTTTTTATTTTTAAAACTGTTTGCTTGTGTATCATTCTATTTGGTAACATCTTTTTTTAATAATGCTCTGTGCATCATTTTTTGCATAATAAATAATTCCTTTATTAAGTTTTGCCTTTGCTTAATATTTGAACCACGTTACTGAAAGAGCCTGGTAGTATTAATACTGTGATTTTAGATAATTTTTTGCTAAATTGTATTCTGCGATTTAATTTGTTAGTCTGGGGTTTCCTTAAGATTTCCCATATAATTTTTAAGTGGTGGCAGCTTAGAGATAGTTTATTGTGGGTGGCATTAAAGGGGAGTTTTGGGCATTTTTTCTACGTCTAGAACAGATTAGATAGTGTTGTTAACCCTTGCACCCACAGAACTAAGTCACAGGTTTGCCTGGAGTGGCTAGACTGTGACACATTGGTTAAGGTGGAAAGGGTCGGTTAACTCTTTCTGTGCCAAGCAAGTGACTGGTGCAGTGTTGGTTAACATTGGTCGTCACAGATAGTGTTTTATTTATTTAATTTTTATTATTATTTTTGCAGTGTAGGGGACCCTCCTCACCCATCCACCTCCCTGACACCCCCAAATCTCTCTAACCCCCCCTCACTAGGTGCAGCCCTCTTATGTACAGGCAGCTGTCTGCCGGTACCCACTTATAGTTTTATTTTATTATTATTTATAGCGCTGCGGAACCTGTTGGCGCTCTACGAATACCTGATAATAATAATAATAAAATTTATAAACAAAAATGTTTCTGTAGTGTAGCAATGCCCCCTCCCCCAACCGATTGCTCATATGACCCTCTACCCTTATCCCTTTCCGTAGCATAGGGAAGCCATCCCTCCACCTCCCTCACTAAACATTTTTTTTATGCAGGCAGGGAACCCTACCCTCCCCCTCCTGCAATGCGCTGCCTGCCTCCCTCCTTCCCTCCCACACCACCCATGGCATGGTTCCGATATAAACAAATAAGTAAAAAATTAAGCTAAACTAAGCACACCCTCCAGCCCGCAATCCCATTCAGGAAGCGCAGATGGCTTCAGTATAGCTAAACGGCTAGAATGTTCCATGCAGTCCTAACGGTGCTAAAGTCCAGCACAGTTAGGACCACATGGAGCGTCCTAATGGAGAGAAGGGGTTAACTGCACGGTTCAGAATCATTATGTAGTAGCAGGGAACTCAGCGAATACCTATTGTGCTTGTCTGGGTAGCTTTGCACACAGTCAGCCATCTAAGATTTTTAAATCATCTGTCATCAGAAATAATCTAGTGGTGCACTACATAACACTTTGGTAAGTAGGATACACTTGCTATAAAGTTGATTTATTGATGCAGCAGCACAACTATGCTCCAAGCAAATAAATCAACTTCAGATCACAGACTATGGCGATTTAAGACACCTGCTAAGTGACATGAAACCAGAAATTGGGAAATTGGTAAACTTAATCAAGTCCATCCATGGGATTAGCAGTTTTTGAACAGTAATTACTAAAGGTGGGTTATAAGACTCTTGCACAGTAACTATCAGCTTTAAAACTGCTGGTATTAGAATATAAAGAAAAAATAAATAAAACATTTCAATAAATTTTTTTATTCTTACTCCTTTAAAATTGAATTATGTCATTATCTTTATTAGGGGTTGTGCACTGATGGTCTGAATATTATTTGTATAGGTTTTGTTAGGGGGGGGCGCCGATGGTGAGTTTATAGAACCAAGGGGGCAGTGACCTGAACAAGTTTGGCAACCACCGGTCCATCTGAATCATGGGTTGCATGTCTTTTTAAATTTATATTCTTAATTTGATACAGAAAATGTTACTTATTACATGATTTTCACAATTGAATTCCTTTGTACATGTTGATAGCTAATATATATTTGCCTCTTTCCATAGCAATGCACAGGATTTAGTTTCTTAACTTTGTCCTCTAACAAGGTCCAGTGTGTACTGAGGCACTGCCAGACTATAAGGCCTGCACATTCCATCAAGAAATGTTCATAGATGGGATTAGAGGGCCTGTGAAATGTGTTTATCAGCCCACTGGAGCATCCCAGTAATAATGCTATAATGCATTACTGTGAAATGTGATTAACCTAGAAATAACATGCTCTAACTGTCCTCATCAGTAAGATTTAGTCCTTTTGGACACAAATTGACATTTTAATGGACCCTTAAATACCATGATCACTCAAGTCAACGAGAGTCTAAATTGTACAAATTACAGTGAATTAGTCCATATCAAAACCAATGATTTGACAGTTTTATTTTTCTTTGTTCTTTAGGTGAAGGTATTATTCATACTTCTCTCTTTACAATGTATTGCTCCTTTTACTTGGTTTGACTTTTATATAAGAACTTGGAAGCACTGAATACTTAGAAGAAAGGTGATCAGGAGGTCAAGTGGAGATATAGTCAGAGCGTTAATGAGGGAATTGCTGAAACACCCTAGTGTGTTGAGTTTTGTAGCATGCAGACTCTTTTGCTTTGAAATTTGCACTGTACCAAGTAAACCCTTTCTGGATGGTTATTTTTATTCATTTTCTAGTTAATTCTGTTTAGTTATTGGATAATTCACTATTGGATGTAACTAAACAAAATTCTATTAAAAATTTCTTTGTGTACATTTGTCTCACAAAGAATTTCAGTTCATTCAATTTTACAAAAAAATGAATTTGATGAAGAAAGCCTCACACAGCTGGTGAGTCATCCAGCAGCAGCAATAGCGCAGCTGAGTTGTGCGACTGCTGATTGGCTCACGGTCAGTGTCCCTTCTGGGTGAACAGTTCTCCCTGGCTCCTGAGCAGTACTTTTAACTTTGCATGGGTTTAACACATAAACTTGCAGGGTCAATAGTGCTAAAATTACACGATCTAATAATTTACAGCATGTAGTTAGTTTAACCAGACTACAGTAATCATGGGCATTAGAAGTTAAAAACCTTTTTTGTAGCAATGAGAACCAATTTATAAATCACATGATCTGTTTATCACCATCCATATTTGCATTTCTCACTTTCTTCTTGAGCTGGTTTTTTTCTTCTATCTCATATGTCCACCCCCGTAGCACTACTCATGCCATGCCAGTAGAAAAGATTGGAAGACATTATAAATAGCAGCTCCATTTACTGTATCAAAGTGTATTAAAATGATAGTGACATAAGCAGATCAAGATGTTGAGCCTAAACTCTCTTTGCCTCTGTTGGTTTCCGCTTTCTTTTACTTTTACAGACATGTCAAATACAGTGCGTGGTTGCATCTAAAATGGCACCCTTCACAAATTCCCACTGTTCTTGAACCCCTCTAAAAAGAGTTTTCCCTT
Source organism: Bombina bombina (assembly GCF_027579735.1). Classification (NCBI taxonomy): domain Eukaryota; kingdom Metazoa; phylum Chordata; class Amphibia; order Anura; family Bombinatoridae; genus Bombina; species Bombina bombina. Next base: position 1,337,509,743 of record NC_069499.1, read on the forward strand.
TTAAATAATTTTTTAGGTATTCTCCCATTAATGAAAAATATGCCTTAATCAGTCACTATTAACAGGAGCTGTTCCAGATGATTGGAGAATAGCAAATGTAATACCTCTTAATAAAAAGGGCAGTAGGGAAGAATATGGTAACTACAGACCAGTTAGTTTAACTTCAGTAGTAAGGAAATTAATGGAAAGCCTCTTAACAGAAAGAATTATGACTTACATAAAGACAAAAAATGTAGTGGACCAAAATCAGCATGGTTTTACTTCAGGGAGATCATGTCAGACTAATCTAATTGACTTCTTTGACTATGTAACAAAAGTATTAGACAAGGGTGAAGCAGTTGATATAGCATATCTAGATATCAGCAAAGCATTTGACACCGTCTCACACAACAAATTAATTCACAAACTTTATCTCCTTGGTCTAGACTCAAAAATTGCGAACTGGGTGGAATGATGCCTTAAAATGAAAGCAAATCCTAGCTTTTTACAAACGCTAGGATTTACTATTGAAACAAATAAAGGGGACTTTCATTCATGAAGTATAAGATACTTCATGTAGAAAGCTCCTTTATTTGATTCAATCGATCTCCGCTCTTAGCTCCTACAGCAGAGCACAGCTAAAAAAATTTTTTGGCTAAGAGTTGACGTTTTCACCTCTTAGCCAATAGCAGTGCAGTAAATCCGGCTCCCATGGGCGCCAAGCCGGATTTACCGCACAGTTATTGGCTAAGAGGTGAAAACGTCACCTCTTAGCCAAAAAAATTTTTAGCCGTAGGCTGCTGTAGCAGCTAAAAATGCCGATCGATTGAATCAAATAAAGGACCTTTCTACATGAAGTATCTTATACTTCATGAATTAAAGTGCCCTTTATTTGTTTCAATAGTAAATCCTAGCATTTGTAAAACACTAGGATTTACTTTCACTTTAACGAAAGAAAACAAACGGCTAGATTACGAGTCTTGTGTTATGAGCTGTGCGGTGCTAACGTGCAGTTTATTCTCACTGCTCACTTCCCTGCAGCGCTGGTATTACAGGTTTTTACAAACCCGGCATCAACAGGCAAGAAGTGAGCGTAGAGCAAAATTGAGCTCCACTCTGCACTCCAATACTAGCTCTGCTTAAGTGAGCGGTGAGCTGGTTGTACATGCTTGTGCACGATTTCCCCATAGACATCAATGGGGAGCGGCTGAGAAAAAGTCTAACACCTGCCAAAAAGCAGCATAAAACTCAGTAACGCAGCCCCATTGATTCCTATGGGGAAACTAAAGTTATGTTTACACCTAACACCCTAACATGAACCCCGAGTCAAAACACCCCTAATCTTACACTTATTAACCCCTAATCTCCCGCCCCCGACATCGCTGACACCTGCATTATACTTAATAACCCCTAATCTGCCGCTCCGGACATCACCACCACCTACATTATACTTATGAACCCCTAATCTGCTGCCCCCAACATCGCCGACACCTATATTATATTTATTAACCCTTAATCTCCCTCCCCCAATGTCGCTGCAACCTACCTACATTTATTAACCCCTAATCTCCCGCCCCCGGCATCGCTGACACCTGCATTATACTTATTAACCCCTAATCTGCCGCTCCTAACTTAAATATAATTTAAATCTAGATACAAATTACTATCATTAACTAAATTATTCCTATTTAAAACTAAATACGTACCTATAAAATAAATCCTAAGCTAGCTATAATATAACTAATAGTTACATTGAATCTAGCTTAGGGTTTATTTTTATTTTACAGGCAAGTTTGTATTTATTTTAACTAGGTAGAATAGTTACTAAATAGTTATTAACTATTTAATAACTACCTAGCTAAAATAAATACAAATTTACCTGTAAAATAAAACCTAACCTAAGTTACACTAACACCTAACCTTAGACTATAATTAAATAAATTCCCTACATTAAATACAAATAAATAAATTAAATAAAATTGGCTAAATTACAAAAAAATTAATGAAATTATAGAAAATAAAAAACAAATTACAGATCTTTAAACTAATTACACCTAATCTAATAGCCCGATCAAAATAAAAAAAGCCCCCCAAAATAAAAAAAAACCTAGCCTAAACTAAACTACCAATAGCCCTTAAAAGGGCCTTTTGCTGGGCATTGCCCCAAATAGCTATTTTTCCTGTAAGAAAAATACAAACAACCCCCAACAGTAAAACCCACCACCCACACAACCAACCCCCCAAATAAAACCCTAACTAAAAAAAACTAAGCTCCCCATTGCCCTGAAAAGGGCATTTGGATGGGCATTGCCCTTAAAAGGGCATTTAGCTCTATTGCTGCCCAAAGCCCTAACCTAAAAAATAAACCCACCCAATACCCCCTTAAAAAATCCTAACACTAACCCCCGAAGATTCACTTACCAGGAGAAGTCTTCATCCAAGAGGCAAGATGTCCTCAACGAAGCCGGCAGAAGTGGTCCTCCAGACGGGCAGAAGTGATCCTCCAGACAGGCAGAAGTCTTCATCCAGACGGCATCTTCTATCTTCATTCTTCCGACGCGGAGCGGCTCCATCTTCAAGACAACCAGCGCGGAGCATCCTCTTCCAATGACGGCTTCTTCGGAATGAATGTACCTTTAAGTGACGTCATCCAAGATGGCATCCCTTAGATTCCGATTGGCTGATAGAATTCTATCAGCTAATCGGAATTAAGGTAGAAAAAATCCTATTCGCTGATCCAATCAGCCAATAGGATTGAGCTGGCATTCTATTGGCTGTTCCAATCAGCCAATAGAATGCAAGCTCAATCCTATTGGCTGATTGGATCAGCCAATAGGATTGAAGTTCAATCCTATTTGCTGATTGCATCAGCCAATAGGATTTTTTCTACCTTAATTCTGATTGGCTGATAGAATTCTATCAGCCAATCGGAATCTAAGGGACTCCATCTTGGGTGACGTCACTTAAAGAGATATTCATTCTGCAAGAAGACGTTGTTGGAAGAGGATGCTCCGTGCCGGATGTCTTGAAGATGGAGCCACTCCGCGCTGGAAGGATGAAGATAGAAGATGCCGTCTGGATGAAGACTTCTGCCCGTCTGGAGGAGCACTTCTGCCGGCTTAATTGAGGACATCTTGCCGCTTGGATGAAGACTTCTCCCAGTAAGTGAATCTTCGGGGGTTAGTGTTAGGATTTTTTTATTTATTTTTTTAAATATTTTTATTGAGGTAGAACAAATCATACACTTAAACATTAGACATGGTCAAGATAATGTCACAATTAAACAGTTTTACAACACAACATGGTAAATAAAAACATGACCAGTAACTGAAACCATAACCTCATAAACATTTTAATTTTACAGAAGAGAGAGATAAGAGGGGGAAAAAGGAAGAAGAAAAGGAAAGAAGAGAAAAGAAGGATTGTCATTTAGTTCTTGGAGCTCCGGCTTCATGTTTTCCGTTGACCCTGCCATTACTGACAATCAAATTGCAGTATCTGTTAATTACTATATTTGTTATGTATATAATCTTCCCAAATAAAGAGAATCCCCTGAAAGAAATCTGTGCATGATGATTTCATGTAGTGGTATTCCTCTAATTGAATAGTCTTGTGCATTGTGACTATCCACTGTACAATGTTTGGGATTTTGGGTTGTTTCCAAGATTGTGCAATTAGGGTCTTTGCGCTATTGGAAGCAATTTGAAGTATAGCCAGATGTGTTGCCAATAGCCGCCTGGGAGGTTTATTTAAGAGCCAGACCAACGGGTCTTGCGGAATATTGATTCCCAACATCTTTTCCGTTTGACTTATAACATCTCTCCAAAAGGGAGAAATGTTTGGGCATAACCACCATATGTGTCCCATATTGCCTCTCTCTTGTTCACATCGCCAGCACAAATCCGATCTTTGTGGGTATAGGATCTTTAAACGTGTAGGGGTGTAGTGCCAACGATGTAATATTTTAACATTAATTTCTAGAATCCTAGCGGATGTAGAAACTTTCATTGTCCTTTTAAATATAATGTGTTTCTCCTTTGGGGAGATACTAAGGTTCAATTCTGATTCCCATTGTTTTATATAATGGTGTTCAAAGCCTAATGGCACTTGTTGCAACATATGATATATAATTGACAGAGTGTGTCTAAGTGGCTGTGTAGTCATGCATAGTTTCTCAAAATTGGTAGGGGATCTTAACAAGTTATTTTTCCCTTTGTGGTTCTGAAGGAAAGAATGTGCTTGTAAATAAAAAAAACAATTATTAAATAAATGTAAGTCATCATCTAGGAGTTTCAGCCTTGTGTGCATTTTGCCTCCTTCCGATAAAACGAAAAAAGGCAAATTGCTCCATCTGTCTAGGGGGTCTAAATTAGCTATTCCTGTTCCTGGAAGGAACTCTGAATTTCCCAACAAAGGGGTCAATGGAGAAGGTATAGAGGAGAGCATGGGATATTTTACAAATAACCTATTCCACATTTTGTATGTCTCTTCGGTAATAAAATTATCACCCATTCTCAGCTTACTCTCAGAATCAGTTAGCCAACACAAAGAACCCAAATGAGAACACTGATGTATCTGATGTTCAATTCTCACCCAGATTTTGTCTAGGTAATTAGTGTTCCAATCTACTACCCGTTGAAGGAAGGTCGCCTGTCTATATTTCTCTAGATCTGGAACTCCCAATCCCCCCGACTCTTTAGGGAGAGTCATTAACTTTCTATTAATTCTGGGATGTTTCCTATCCCAAATATAATCATTAATTATTCTCTGTAGAGAGGGTATATAAGAAGATGGGAGGGGGATTGGTACTGTCTGGAAAACATATAAAGTCTGGGTAGTATATTCATAGTGATTGTTCCCATCCTACCTAGCCAACTAAGGCGTTTAGATCTCCATGAGCTTAAGTCTGCTACAATGTTCTTTTTAAGATTGTCATAATTAAGAGCTAATAGGTCAGCCTGTTTATGGGTCAAAAAAATCCCTAAATACTTAATAGAAGAGGGTTGCCAACGAAAGGGGCAGATTTGCTTCGTTAGCTGAAGCTCTTCCTGAGACAAGTTAATGTTCATGATTTCCGATTTTGACTGGTTAATTAGAAAGTTGGATATAATTCTGAAGTCATGAAGTTCTTTCATTAATTCAGGGATTGACTGGCTAGGTGATGACAGTGTAAACAGGATGTCATCCGCGAATAGCGAAAGTTTATAGGTGTAGTCCTGAAGAGTCAATCCGCCGATGCTTTTGTTTTCCCTAATTTTTATTGCCAATATTTCTATAGCGCATGCAAATAACAGGGGGGATAGGGGGCATCCCTGCCTGGTGCCATTTTTAATATAAAAGGGGGCTGAGAGATCTCCATTCACCAAAATACGCGCGCTTGGATCTTTATATAGTGCAAAAAATTTTCCTAAAATACTCTTGCCAAATTCAAATCTCTCCAAAATTAGGTGCAAAAACGTCCAATCTTCCCGATCGAACGCTTTCTCAGCGTCTGTGGATACAATTACTATTTGAGAGTCAGAAGAAAGCGCATGCTGAATTAAATGAAGGGAGCGGATTGTGTTGTCTTTTGCCTCCCTGTTTAAAACAAAACCCACTTGGTCCCCATGTATCAAGTGGGGTAAGATAGGGTCTATTCTGTTTGCCAATATCTTGGCAAAAATCTTTGAATCATTATTCAGTAATGAAATCGGTCTATAGTTTGTAACCATATCCGTAGGTTTCCCAGCTCTGGGCAGTAATACTATTGTGGCTTCCAGTGATTGTTGCAAAAAGGGAGAAGCCTCATTTATCACATTGTATAATTTGCATAGTTGAGGGGCAATTATGGGTTGAAAACTTTTATAATATAAATTGGTGAAACCATCTGGTCCTGGCGCTTTACCATTAGGTAAGTGTTTGATAACATTAATGACTTCCTCAATTTGAATTGGTCTATCTAATTGCTCTTGCTGTTCTTTTGATAAGGTGGGAATTTGTAATTTACCTAATAACTCTTGATGTGGGAGCTAAAAGAATCATTGCGTATAGCAGCTATGGGATCAGAGTCTTTCAAATTATACAGGCTTTCGAAGTATTCCCTAAATGCGTTAGCTATAGAGGTGTTATTGGAACATGTGATACCTTTCGTATTTTTAATTGACATGACAAGAGATCTATTTGTGCGTTTGCGTAGTTTCCTAGCTAAAAATCTACCACTCTTATTGTCGCTATCAAAATAAATTTGTTTAAGGTAAAGGGCCTTTTGCTTATATTGTGTAGAAGTTGAGAGTTCATTTCTTGTCTTTTGTTACAGAGTTCAGAATGAACACGTTCATCATCTGGGTTCTGTTTGTGCTGAGATTCTAGAGCAGTGATTTGTTTTAGTGTCGTTTCTAGTCTAGCTCTTTGTTGTTTAATTTGAAAGCTTTTATGACTAATGCATTCACCTCTATTGACACTTTTATGAGCCTCCCACACTACTCTTTGATCCATTAGTGGAGATGAGTTTAGTTCAAAATATTCAACTAAAGCTTTCCCCAATTGTTCATTTATTAATGGGTCTTCTAATAAAGAGGGATCAAATTTCCAATTTAGTGTGTTTTTGGAAGTGTTAGGCCAGTTTAGTCTGCAACTCTAAAAAGAATGATCTGACCATGTGCATGTTAGGATCTTGCTTTGAACTATGTATGAGAAACTAGTGACATCCATAAACAGATAATCAATCCTAGAATATAATTTGTGTGGAGCAGAGTAAAATGTAAAATCTTTTGTTAGTGGGTTAAGTGTTCTCCACACGTCATGTATTGCTAAGTCCCTCATATTCTGTTTAATTGCTGCGATTCGTTTGGATGGGATAGACGATGAGTGTGTAGAGCAGTCAATGTGGGGTTCAAGTGGGACATTGAGGTCACCTCCTATAATCAGAGATCCCTTTGCATTGTCAAGTAGTCTGTTCGTTATTGTCTTGAAAAATAGGTGTTGGGTGTTTGGAGCATATATACAAGCTAAAGTTACAAGCTTACCATACAGCTAAAAATCTTCCCTCTTTGTCTTTGTATGTAGAAATCGCCTGAAAGGGAATATTGTTTTTAATCAAATTCCCAACCCCATTCGTTTTAGTTATATTAGAGGAGTAGAAACATTGGCCAAATTTAAACTTATAAGTTTGTGGTTCCCTACCTCTTTTAAAATGCGTCTCTTGAAGCATAACTATGTCACTTTTATGTTGTTTAAAGTCAGAGAGGGTCGAATTTCTCTTAAAGGGAGAATTTAGGCCTTTGGCATTAATAGAAATTATCCGAATTTGGTTAAGTTGTTTATCTGTCATAAAGAAGGATGAGTAAATGTAAAGCTCTTATTTTACCACTTGTAGATCTATTACATGAAGTTTCGTTCCAGATACTATATGTTATCAGATAATGACAATCAGAAGTAGAAGAAAGAGTAAAAAGTAAGAAAGATTCGACAAAACGAAAAAGGAGATACATAGACAAATTGTAGAAACAGGGGTTGGGTACCAGAGGTTCTGTTATCCTTGAGGGGAGCTAAGAGATTATGCTCCAACAAAAAGAAAAAAAAAAAGGAAGGTCTTCATTAAACATAGATTATTATTAAGTAAGGTCAACCTATATTGGTCAAACACCATAACAGGAAAATCACATAATATTAACTAAAACCTTGTTAAATAGATCTCTATCTTCAGATATTTGAAAATTTCACACATAAATACTCAATAACGTTTCTCATGTGTACAAGATAAATTGTCTTTCTACCTTGATTTCACTATTATTTTGTCTCAACTAATAAGTGTTAGATATAGTGTCTAAAACCTGGAGAAATTTCAGCTAACCGCTGTCTATAGAATATGTAACGTATATCTAGAGGAGAAAAACATAACATTATATATATATATATATATATATATATATATATATATATATATAAAAAGGAAGAAAAAAAACAACCAAAAGGCACAATAAGCAAACATAACAGTAAACAAAAACATTTTCTCTGCTTATTCTCGTCAAAGAATTACGTAAAGGATATAATCCACCCAGTTATGGGCAGTTAATCTTTGTGAGAAGCCACCTTAAGTCTTTCAAGGAGTCATGTGATGGAGTCAGAGTTGGAAGCTGAGTTAGAGTTCATCTGTCTAGGAGGTCTTTTCCTGTGTAGAACAGTGGTCCATTCTGATCTCCTCTCTTTTGGACGAGATTTCATCCCACTTGCGGCAGATATATTATCCTGTGCTGATGGGTTAGGAATTGCAAGGTTAATACCTTTGGAAAAAGAGTCCAGATCATCCAAGGTTCTGTAGATCCAAGTTTTGCCCTCGAGTGATACAATGAGAGCGAAAGGGTACCCCCAGCGGGTACCCCCAGCTGTACTTTATATTATGCTTTTGTAGAATAGATGTAATGAATTTAGCGTCTTTTCTTTTTTGTAGAGTGATAGGACTTAGGTCCAAGTATGCCTGAATCTCCTGTTCCTGATATTTGAGATTAGGATTGTCTCTAAAGTGCTACCTAATATTGTAGTGTTAGGATTTTTGAGGGTGTATTGGGTGGGTTTATTTTTTAGGTTAGGGCTTTGGGCAGCAATAGAGCTAAATGTCCTTTTAAGGGCAATGCCCATCCAAATGCCCTTTTCAGGGTAATGGGGAGCTTAGGTTTTTTTAGTTAGGGTTTTATTTGGGGGGTTGGTTGTGTGGGTGGTGGGTTTTACTGTTGGGGGGGTGTTTGTATTTTTTATTTACAGGTAAAAGAGCTGATTTCTTTGGGGCAATGCCCCGCAAAAGGCCCTTTTAAGGGCTATTGGTAGTTTAGTTTAGGCTAGGGTTTTTTTTTTTTTTGGGTGGGCTTTTTTTATTTTGATAGGGCTCTTAGATTAGGTGTAATTAGTTTAAATATCTTGTAATTTGTTTTTTATTTTCTGTAATTTGGTGTTTGTTTTTTTGGTAATTTAGCTAATTTTTATTTTTTTTTTCTTCAAATTTCTTTATTAATTTTCTTACGTTTTTTTTTTTCCACAATAAGACACTACAAGAAACTGATGAGAAAAGGGAAATGAACATAACAAACCTGTAGCAAAAATTTGTGAAGACGCATCTTCCAAAAAAATAAAAAGGAGAGCCACAGCTCCCACACTTCACCTGTATTTTAACCATAATGAAAAAATATAAAAAATTATAGCATCACAGCTAACAGACTAATAATAATAAAGTTCTTCGGACACTAAGTCCTAGATCTGTACCTATTCCTTCTTCCAAACATATATAATTGAACAACTGCACGCAACAAAAAACCTAACAAAACAAGACAAAAAAAAAAAAGGAAAAAAGACAAGAAATTTTTGCCAGGCTAAGACTATATTTTTAATAGTAATAAGGCAACTAATATTCTGAGGCAACTTCTGAACCGGAGAGTGTAGTATAGCTTTTAACGCAAACGGAGCAATCAAGTAATTTTCTAGCTCTTCGGAAGAGACTAAATTAGTACCGGCAAGCCAATCTATCGCCGTTTTAACCATCGCAGTCAGGTTATAAAGTTTGAGGTTAGGAAGAGCCAGTCCCGCCGATCCACGATTTTGCATTAATCTTGCAAGTGCGATTCGAGGCCTTTTGTTTTTCCAAATAAATTTAGAGATTTGAGCATTAAATAACTTCAGATCTTTATTTAACAAAAATAAATGGAGGTTCTGAAGAGGATATAAGAGGCGAGGAAAGATGATTGATTTAATTAAATTAACCCTTGCCTTGATAGACAGTGGGAAAACAGCCCACAAATGCAAGTCTGTTCCAATTTTTTGGAATAAGGGCTCAAAATTAGCTTTAAGTTTAGGATTTTTATGCAGAACTAAACCTAGGTATTTAATAACATCAACCAATTTGAATAGAATATTATGGACTACTGACTGGGTATTATTTAAACACATTAATTCACTTTTCTCTAAATGTATCTTGTACCCTGAAAAGGAACTAAAGGCTTCCAGGACTTGCAAGACCATCGGTATAGACTGCTGGATATTAACTAAAAAGACCAGCACATCATCTGCATATAACAGCGTTTTAAGATGCTGTATACCAAATGGGACTCCTATCAGGACATCTCTAAATCGTATCGCAAGAGGTTCCAGCGCGATGTCAAATAGTAGTGGGGAAAAGGGGCACCCTTGCCTAGTGCCTCTCTGTAATGTTATTTTAGGAGATAATGTCCCATTGATAAGTAGAAAGGATATTGGGTTCTGATATAGTCTATGAATAAATTGTAGAAATTCCCCTTTAAACCCAAACTTCTCCATCGCCCTAAATAGATATTCCCAAACAATCGAGTCAAATGCTTTGACAGCGTCCAAAGAGAGAATAGCGACATCTTGCTATAGTGGCTTCTTCCTAACCTTATCCACAGCGTAATCCAAAAAATTGTTCAATTTACGGATATTTTTTACTGGATTTCTAGCTAGCATGAATCCTGTCTGGTCTGGGTTAATAATTTTGTGTAAACAAGTAGATAGTCTTGAGGCAATAATGGCCATTAGGATCTTATAATCTATATTCAACACCGAGATCGGCCTATAAGAGGCCAGATCTTCAGGGTTTCTACCTTTCTTTAAAATAAGAGAGATATTAGCCACAGAGAAATAACTTGAGATAGACTTATTTGCGCTATAGTAAAAATTAAAGAGTTTTTCTAGAATTGGAAGTAGATCCTCACCAAGGCATTTATAGAGCTCCGCTGGGAACCTGTCTGGTCCAGGTGCCTTATTCATCTTCAGATTGTCTTTGGCTTTTCTGATTTCTTCTGTTTAAATCGGGGCATTGACCAGCATTAGATCCTCACTATTTAGTTGAGGGGTCTTTTTCATGGTCCAAAAATTGTCTTGATTACTATTATCTATATCAACTCTAGAATAAAGTTGTTGATAATAATCATAGAAAGCCTCTGCAATTTCTTTAGTCTCTGTATATCTTCCCTTATTGGTTTGAATAGCAAGAATAAGATTTTTCTTTTTTCTGACTTTAGTGAGTCTGGCCAGATATTTTCCTTTGAACTGAAGATTTATTTTCCTTTGAACTGAAGATTTATTTTTGCTTCTTCCTCTAAAAGTTTTTGTTTTAAGAACACATCTCTTTCCTTCCTGTTATCTTGATATTTTTTCCAATTTCCCGGCGTGCGCCTTAAGCAGTTTTTTCTATATGAGTTCCTAACTTTATTCGTAATTTGTATTTCCCGTGCTCTGCTCTTTTTCTTCCCTATACTAACATATGTTTGTATTTCTCCCCGCAAGACCGCTTTAAAAGCTTCCCAAATAATTTCCAGTTTATTGAGGTAATTTAAATTATCAGAATGATATCGCTGCCAGGAGGATCTTAAATAGTTAACAAATTTAGGATTAGTATATAGATATCGAGGAAAGAAAAAACTCGGCGTTTGGGTCCTATTTTTTACATATGGAGAATGACAATGAGATAATAGCGTGATCTGATACGATAATATCGCCAATTTCTGTCTCCAGTTTCTGAATAGATAATTTCTCTGTGATTAAAAGGAGGTCTATTCTGGAAAAAGTTCCATGTGCTTTGGACTCACACGAAAATGACTGTTTATCAGGATTTTTTAATCGCCATACATCAACTAATTTTAACCTTGCGCAGAGTTGTATTAAACATTTTGCATTTTTATCATGCACTGATCTATTTTTATTAGAGAGTCTATCTAAAGCAGGACATAAAGTTGCATTGAAATCTCCCCCTAATATTAAATTTTCAGTAATAAAAGGAAATAGTTTAAATTTTATTTTCTCCCAGAATTCTCTAGAGAACTTATTTGGCGCATAAACATTGCATAGTACAAATTTGATGTTTTTTATTTGAACTTGAAGGAGAATATATCTAGCTGCTGGATCTATTTCTACTTTAATTATCTTGTACTCCAACTCTTTGTGAAGGAGAATAGCAACCCCATATTTTCTAGATAGCCCAGAAGTAGAGATAATGTCCCCTACCCATTTTGTCTTCAATTTAGCTGCTTCTTGCTAATTAAGATGAGTCTCCTGAAGGAGAACAACATCTGGTTTGTATCTCGCTAGGGTTTTAATAACTAGTTTGCGTTTAATGGGGGAAGTTATCCCTCCTATATTCCATGATAAAATCTTAATTCCTTCCGCCATTTAAAATCAGGCTAGCTAGCCGTTCAATATAGATCAACCCAGTCAGGGCAAACTGAGGATGCAGCGCGGGGGGGAAACGAGGAGAGGAAGCGGCGGAGAAGAGAAAGAGAGAGAGAAATAAAAAAAAACCACATTTAAACAAATTATCAACTTCACTAGCATTATCTAACATTGAGAGCCTACTCTTCCACATTTAAGGGTACAATCATAGCCTCAACCTACTTTCTATATAAACTTTTATAAGATTATTCAGTCTCAATGTACTTTTTAACTTCTGCGACATCATCAAATGAATGTCTGGTACCCTGATCCTCTACTATGATTTGGGCCGGTTAGACCATACGAGCCTTTAACCCTTTATTTATTAATTGTGTACAATAGGGGGCCATTAGTCTTCTTTTTGAAGAGGTCTCAAAAGAGAAGTCCTGAAACAGTAGTATCCTGCTGTTTCAAATACAGGAGGATCTGATTTTTTTAAACAATTTCAATAACTCAACTTTGTCTTGGAATTTTAAAAGTTTGAATAGACAAACTCTACTCTTTGAGACTCCGTCTAGAGAAGACTTCTTGGGACCCAATCTATGAGCCCGCTCAATCGTGAGTGGTAACAAATGAGGGGGCATCCCTAATGAAAGGGGTAGTGTGGTAGATGTAAATTTTATTAAATCTTCATATTCTGAAAATTCGGGAAGACCAACTAGTCTAATATTATTATGCCTGGAGCGATCCTCAAGATCCTCCAGGCGCATCTGCATATTTTTAATTTTAGATTCTTGTTTTTGTAGTATATCTGCCTGTATATGAGTCTGATCTTCTACATCAGAGATCCTTGTCTCTGCCTCTACTAATCTTGCTGAAAACTGTCTCACTTCAGAGGACAGTGAGCCTATTTCGGTAGAAATGGAGCCTAACTCTTTTTTAATAGCTTCAAATTGGGGTGAGAACACTTCTGATATTTTAGCTATAAGAGTTTGGGAGTCAAAGGGGGTCCTATTAGATTCCATTATACTATCTAAACTGGTGTCAATTGTTTTATTTTTCTTATCTTTTGTTTTCACAGGCATTTTGGGTGAGTTAGATTTCACCTGGGTGATGAATTTTTCCATTCAGCTCGTGCATAAATTCAAAAAGAAAAAAAACAAACAAACCCCACACAATGCCAGACTGAGACCTGGCAATACAAGCGTGCAAAATATAAAGCTTAAATAAATGTGCAGCAACTTTTTTTTTTTTCCTGCTTTTTATTACCTTTACTTTTCCTTTTTCCCCTCTTTTCTCCTTTTTTCTAATATTTAAATTACTGTGAGAAAGGTTTTAGTGATAAGGAAGAGCCTGCAAACTCTTAAAAAAGTTTTACCAGTTAGATAGATATTCTAAACTCCTATGAATCCTGCTCTTCTTGTAAGAATATTAAACATATAACATATGAGGGAGAACTTTCCCCTCCCTTGTAGTGGTTTCCAAATACCAAGCAAGTTACTTATAGAATAATAGATTAATCAGCGTTATATAAGTTTTGACTATTTAAGTCTCCTTTAGACAACACTCTGAAGTCAGTTCAATTGGCTGTTATATGCGCAAATCAATAACACAATATTCCTATAAACGACAAAATATATACATTGCTGGGCCACTAAACTTCAGAGACCCCTAATATTTGAACATGATAACAAATACGTATGTCCATAGAAAGTTTAAGTTCCAATTTTTACCCTCTCTATCAACACCACAAGATTTCTGTATGTCCCTCTCTGTAGTTAAAATAGAGAGCTTATTCAGCAAAATTAAGATAGCGATATAGTGAAGCAAATGTCACACCAGGTACTTTAACCAAGCATTACATCAGCCTTTCACCATATTAATTTAACAAGACAGTTCCTTCTTTCTGTTTGTGGCTGCGTTATAGCACCTCTTCCTCTAACCCACAGCAATAAATTTAAAGACAGCCAAAGTTCAACAATCATATGGAGGCGAAATAACAAGTTAGACTCACAATCTATGTGGCTCAATGTCCATGCGCCTCGGTCCTGAGGGGGCTAAAAAAAGCTGATGGCTTCCGTGTTTTGCAACGCTCGTCTGCTCCCCTCCTCGGGCTGCACGACTGTACACACTGTGATCCTTCTGTAAGCAGTTTCTAATGTGGGGTCAAGTCCTTGGCACACCTCCGCTTCTTATTGGGTGGGTAGGAGGGCTCGCCTTATCTGCACTCGGTAGTTGGACACTATTATCAGGCTGGTTTTGTCCACTTCAGCCGCCTGCGAGAGTCTAGGGTTTTATTGCTGTTTATACCCAAAGAGAGGATGCAAAGTACATAGTGCTCTAGGAGGACCGAGGGCCCCACAGCGAGCACGTATAACCTTCGATTAGGCGCCGGCTGTATTAAAAGACCTTAAATTCAGCATTCACAATGCTCCAGCTTAACTAGCCTGGCGTACCGCCGCGTAGGTCCCCTGGGGGCAGCCCGCACTGACAGCGGGGAACAGATGTCAGCAGTGGACTTCGTAGCCCAAAATCTTGATCAGGTCGCAAAAGCTGATGGTTGCCAATCCTTAGAAATGAAAGCAAAGTTGTGGCTCTGTCCAGGGAGCCAATAATGTAACTCCAGCGAATTTCCTGCAAGGGCTTAGATGGAGTCGCCCACTCCCTAGGATGCAGACCGCACCAAAAACGGGAGAAACAGCAAGGGGAGAGAGTTGGAATATCTGTGCTCCGCGCTCACGCCAACTCCAGCGTGTGTACTGCTCTGCACAACTCCTCCTACCGGAAACGCCCCGACTCTAGCTAATTTAATTTAATTTATTTAATTGTATTTAATGTAGGGAATTTATTTAATTGTAGTGTAGTGTTAGGTGTTATTGTAACTTAGGTTAGGTTTTATTTTACAGGTAAATTTGTATTTATTTCAGCTAGGTAGTTATTAAATAACTATTTAGTAACTATTCTACCTAGTTAAAATAATTACAAACTTGCCTGTAAAATAAAAATAAAACCTAAGCTGGCTACAATGTATCTATTAGCTATATTGTAGCTACCTTAGGGTTTATTTTATAGGTAAGTATTTAGTTTTAAATAGGAATAATTTAGGTAATGATAGTAATTTGTATTTAGATTTATTTAAATTATATTTAAGTTAGGGGGTGTTATGGTTAGGGTTAGACTTAGGTTTAGGGGTTAATAAATTTAGAATAGTGGCGGCGACATTGGGGACGGCAGATTAGGGGTTAATAAATGTAGGTAGGTGATGGCGATGTTGGGGGCAGCAGATTAGGGGTTAATAATATTTAACTAGTGTTTGCGAGACAGGAGTGCGGCGGTTTAGGGGTTAATATGTTCATTATAGTGTCCGCGATGTCCGGAGCGGCAGATTAGGGGTTAATATTTTTATTTTAGTATTTGCGATGCGGGAGGGCCTTGGTTTAGGGGTTAATAGGTAGTTTATGGGTGTTAGTGTACTTTTTAGTTATGAGTTTTATGCTACAGCGTTGTAGTGTAAAACTCATAACTACTGACTTTAGAATGCGTTACAAATCTTGACGGGGTAGGGTGTACCACTCACTTTTTGGCCTCCCAGGACAAACTCGTAATACCAGCGCTATGGAAGTTCCATAGAAAAAAGGGTTTATGAAATTTACGTAAGTAGGTTTGCGGTAAGGCCAAAAAAGTGTGCGGTACACCTATACCTGCAAGACTCGTAATACCAGCGGGCGTAAAAAAGCAGCGCTAGGACCTGTTAGCGCTGCTTTTTCACCTTACCACAAAACTCTAGGTGTACGTGTCTTAGTAAATGGAGTAAATTCAGCAGAGGGGGCTGTTACTAGTGGTGTTCCTCAGGGGTCAGTTCTGGGGCCTGTTTTGTTTAACATATTTATCTGTGATATCAGCAAAGGGCTACTGGGGAAAGTATGTCTGTTTGCAGATGATACACAAATTTGTAACAGAGTGGATGTTCCAGGGGGGGTAGACAAAATCAGAAGTGATATACAACAATTGGAGGATTGGACAAATGACTGGGATCTAAAGTTTAACACAGCAAAGTGTAAAATTATGCATTTACGGAAGAAAACTCCAAATGTTAATTACAGACTCAATGACACTTTAATGACTGTTACAAATGAGGAACAGGACTTGGGAATTATTATTTCAGATGATTTAAAATTTAGTAAACAAAGTAGTACTGCAGTGAGTAAGGCCAGCAGAATGCTTGGATGTATTGGTAGAGGTACTTGCAGTAGAAATAGTAAGGTTCTTATGCCAATTTATAGATCATTAGTTAGGCCTCATCTTGAGTATTGTTGAACTTGAATCTGTGCAAAGGAGGACATGGTCTAAAAAATAAAACTTACCAGGATAGGCTCAATGACCTAAATATGTAACTTAGAGGAGAGAACAGAAAGAGGTGATATGATAGCAACTTTCAAGAACGTTAAAGGGCTTAGAAAAACTGAGGCTGTGGGTATTTTACATAAAATGGAAAAATCAAGAACAAGGGGTCATAATCTCAAGCTGAAGGGTAGTAGATTCAGGAGTAATTTAAGGAAGCACTTCTTTACAGAAAGAGTGATTGATTTATGGAATAAACTTCCTCAAGAGTTAGTAATGACAAACACTGTGGGAGACTTTAAAAATTCCTGGGATAAGCATAAGGCTATCCTACAAACTAGGTAAGTTGATACTTTTAGGTAATATCGGGCGCACTTGCTGGGCCTATGGCCCTTATCTGCCGTCAATATCTATGTTTCTATGAGCTAATCAAAATATAAAACAATAAGATGGTTTCTTGCAGATGATAGTGTGAGATTTTCACATCTGTAGTTAGGCTATACAGAAAAGAATATAAAACCAATGTATGTTTTATTACTCAGATGTTAGTTTACAGTGCTTTATAATATCACCAGTCTGTGTTATTCCTCCCAGGACATGTTGAAGGACACCTTTCCCTTTGTCCCTTCCAGCTGCCCAAATATATTTGTTTAGTAGCACATTGATTGAAACTTAATCTGCAGCTCACTCAATTTCTCACTTCTTTAACTTACTTCTAAAAAAAATTATAATAATAAAAAATTACAACTCAAAAACTGCAGAATTTATAAAGATTTTGACTCATCTCTTGTCACACCAGCGAGCAGAAAATCCAACTTCATTACTTTCAGTGGAGCTATATCTACCTTTTAACATCTCGCTTCATAGAACAAATTCAACTGTCTCAGGTAGTTGCATCACAAAAATATCTTCATAACATTATAAAATAGCAAACTAATTTAAAAAATAAATAAATGCCTTTTTAAAGAGTTAACTTGTTTACAGGTTGGAGCCCACTGCACAGGAGATGTTTTATGGTTCAAGTACAGGAACTTGCTGCAGATCATGTGGTAATTAGAACGCTGAAACTTATAATTAGAATCAGAAGAGTAGTCCAAATGCACATCAGTTTTCAGGAACTAAAAGAGACAAATATAACCAGGTGGCAAAGCAAGAGGAGCAGACGGAAGGGTATTCCATTAAACAGTTCCTGAAATCAGCAACCAGGTTATCAGTCCAAGACAAGCAATAATACAGAGGTGTGGGCAGATAGCAGGGTCTGAGGAACAAGCCATGATTAGAAAAAGCAGGAACAGGAATGGCAGAATAACCAAGCACGTAATGGCGCAATTACTTTATGTGTAACTTCTAGAGCCAATTCTGAGTCCAGATTAATACTCACTTATTAACAGCTCATGTAGTGAAACAAGTACCCGGGGCAAAGTACTTCCAAGCTGGACACAAAAAAATGTTTAATACTTTTATTTAAAAAATATTCAGTACTATTAAAAGTCACTCAGAGCTGGTACAAAGAACATTCAACATGCTTTGGTGTTTGATTCTTGAATCCTGCATGTTCTCTGGCTACCCTTTTGGATCTCCCTTGGATTCGATGTAAGATTGGACTGCTTTTCTGTTTACTGAACTTGACCTTTTACCCTGTCTATTCTATTGGATTCTCCATGGATTTGGTGACTTTTCTGATTGCGCTCAGGTATCTGACCCTCGGCTTGCTTCCTGCCTATCTCTGCTTCCAGTCTTTCCTGTGGCAACATTCTGCTTCTCTGGCATCCTGTTCCTGTATCTTAGTCCTGCAGAGGGTGCCTGTCAAGTGCTGGTATCCTGTTTCAGTGCCTAGCCCTGCAGAGGGCACTTGCCAAGTTCCTGTATCCAGCGCATGTACACAAGTGCTGCAGAGAGTATCTGTCAAGTACCACTCACCCGCTTCTGTATCCAAGTTCTGCAGAGGGATTCTGCCAAGTGCCAATCTCCAGCTACTGTGCCAAGCTCTGCAGAGGGTCTATGCCAATTTCTAGTATCCAGCACCTGTGCCAAGCTCTGCAGAGGGTATCTACCAAGTGCAAGTTTCTTTGTCAAGCATCTGTGTTCTGCTCCTGTCCTGGTCTAAAGTGGGCACCCCCAGTCTCGGCCTCCAGTGGGCACCCCCAGTCTTGGCCTCCAGTGGACATTCCTGTCTTCGGCCTAAGTTTGCACTTTGTTCCTGGCCTTACAGTGGGCAGTCCTGTTCCTGGTCCTATTATGGGCATTACCTCAGACTCTAGTTCTGATGTGGGCACGCCTGCTCGTCTATCCTTTTTCCAGCCTTCAAGTCTCCAGTTCCAGTACAGTAATCTCACTTTCTTGTCTGTTACTAAACCATGCATAAAAGGGGTGATTCCATAAAGAAACACGTAATGCTGGCCCCTTTCAATATTCCAGACAGTCCTAAGCCTGCCACCACCTTGCATAAGCTCCTTACCTCCAAACCCACTCTGCAGAGCATGACATGCACTATTTAGCACTTTTCAAGTTGAAAGTAAATTGCCTATTAGAAGTTGAAAGTAAATTGCATGTGAGCGAAACCCGATGCAAGCTAACTTCAGGATTTCAGATATCGTGATGGCGTTAACTTCTTCTCCACATAGGGCACCATGTACTAAGCATCGAAGTGACCCTTCGTCTGTATTTCCACGTCAAAATTCGCTCACGATCTGCATCTCGTATTTACCAATCTGCGATCAAATTGAATAACCACTATTTTTCACCAGCTATCGTAATTTTACGCAACTAATCGTTCCTAACCCTTTTTCCACTTACTACATGTTCGATCGCACGTAAATTCGCTTTAATCGGAAATTATGAATGTTACAAGTAATCCTCCCGCTCCAACTTTCACTCTAACTTCGCGTGATTTGCTTTGCGACCATTTAGGTAGCGAATACAATAGAAAACTATAGGGGGTATCAACCTGACGCCAGGTTGAAGTACTTAAGTGAAAGGAATAGACTACAATAGTTTCATTATTGGTTTTTGGATCACTGAATGAAGATGGAGACACTTTTACATATGTTTCTATTCAGATTGATTCAATTACGAGGAAGAAGGGCTATACATGCACCGGTTGAAAACAATGGATTGCAAAGAAGGAGAGGTAGAAGAATCAGAGTCCCTAGAGTTTTCCTTCCACGTATGGGTTTGGAAGGCATTTCTGATCGGGAGATTATCCAGAGATTCCGTTTGGACAGAGAAGCTATTATGGAACTTTATAATGAAAAAGCAGAATACCTGGAGCCTATGACAGCGCGTTCACAAGCCATACCCGGACTATTAAAATTGTTGGCAGCCTTACACTTTTTTGCCACCGGTTCATTCCAAGCTGTGTCTAGCATTATAATTGGCATCAGCCAGTCTGCTTTTTCGAGGCACCTAACCAAAGTCATTGATGCATTGATGGTGGTCTTTCCAAGGTACGTGTGCCTTCCATCGACTCCTGAAGATTGGCAATCTGTGAAGTCTAACTTTTATAGAATGTCTGGAATGCCCAATGTCCTTGAAGCCATCGATTGCACACATGTTGCAGTCAAACCATCACAAGAACGTGAGGAAGTTTTCAGGAACAGAAAACAGTACCATTCTCTCAACGTTCAGTTGGTGTTTAATTATAACATGAAAATAATCAGTGTCCATTCTAACTTACCTGGATCGTGTCATGATTCCTATATCTTGCGTCAGTCTGGGTTATATCGGAAGTTTGAGGATGGAGAGATGCCTGAAGGATGGCTGTTAGGTAAAAAAAAAAAAATCTATGTCAAATATAGTTGTATTTTAATTGTCACTTTCATTATTGAGTTTGATGATATATGTAACTCAATAACATACTTAATTGTCTTTAAATTTATCATCTTTATCATATTATAAATGGTAGGAAGATGGTAGTGACCAAGCGCTGAGGTGTGGTCCTCTGGCTATACACAAAAAGGCTTCCTAACAAGCCCAAAATGATCAGAATAATAGGTGTGGTGTGTACAGCGCCTAGGGCTGAGGATAAATAGTGCTGACTAATCTGTATAAAAAGTACTGACTGTTGGGTCAGTGTTTATTCATAACAATAAAAACATTAAACAACAATAAAACTACTCATGGATCCATAAAATTAAAACAGATAAAATCCTAGTACATATAAAAATACTGGTAAATTATTGCGTGGTGGGAAAATAAACCTGATATGACCTGCTTCAGGTAATGACCCAATTATCAACAGTGTAGTAAATACCTGCAGAAGACTCTAATGTATACAAATCACAATACAATATGGCACAAAGTGATAAAAATGTACAGAATATTCAATGATAAAAAAGGGATGAAAAAATTATGAATTAATGAATAAGTGAAACAAACAGTGACAAAATCAATGATGAAAAAATCTTTTATGAAAAATCTTGAATAAAAATATATTTGTGTTAAAGTCTATTGTGAAAAATTATGATAAAAATGAAAATGGCAATGCAAAAATTAATGAAAGCGTGGAAAAAATGAAATGTCAATGAAAAAAAAAAAAAGAAAAAAAAAACGTGACAAAATGTGACAACAAATCCAATACTTGTAATCCAATAGGTTAAAATAAAAGTCTAAGTGAAAAACCTTGTGTGTATGATGAGGATGATCCTCAAGGGAATCCTGGGCGTGTCCTTAGAGGTCAGTTGACCAATGTTATCGTCCTTGATTGTCTCTGTAAAGAATATATAACATAGTATAGTAGGTACACATTTGGGGAATAAAAGGAGTGGTGCTTACCAGTAGGTCGACGCATTTTGGCCCTTAACTCATGTCTTTATCAAGACTGGTTTTTGTAATGCTGATAACCCCTTTAAATACCCCTTAATAATGGGCGTGTAGCTAACCTTGTTCACAACCGGATATGTGAAACCGGAAGTGTATATGATCAAAAACACTAGTCTAATGTATGTTAACCGTGTCTATTTATAATATTATTATTTGGGTTTACATTAGTAGACTAATTGTAACTTTATGATCTATTTTCTATGTTTTTTGGGACTGCCGTGGATATTTACGTTACATGTATACTTATATCATGTGACTCGTGAGGCAGCCTATCCGAAAGCTGATATTTGCCTGTCATGATTTGTTTACATCATGTGGGTTCAGGCAGCCAATCAAGCACTTGTAATATGTCAGATCGGTGTTTACGTGTCCATAGCAGCTGATTAGAGCCTGTCAGATCTGACAGCACAACGGAGTTTAGTAATCACAGCTGATCGTATAGACTGCTGTGGATATTTACGTTACTCATGAGGCAGCCTATCCGAAAGCTGATATTTGTTCCGGGTAATGCCTGTCATGATTTGTTTACATCATGTGGGTTCAGGCAGCCAATCAGGCACTTGTAATATCAGATGTCAGATCAGTGTTTGCGTGTCCATAGCAGCTGATTAGAGCCTGTCAGATCTGACAGCACAACGGAGTTTAGTAATCACAGCTGATCGTAAACCTGTTTGGAATAGTTATATAAAGTGTGTAAATAGGGAGGGGTATAGTGTAACAATACCCTAATTTTCCGTTTTTAAATGGCATAGGAACTTGTGGAATTAATGCATTTTGTTTTAAATATAGAATTCAGTAAATTTAACCTAGTTGTTTAAATTGGGCCTAAGTATATCGACCTTTGTGTTCTGAGTTATCTCGGTAACTCCGTTACACGCAAGGGGCGGTTGCCGGGGGTAGCAAATATCAGAACTATCCCTACAAATATCACATAAGTTTAACTCAAATATTGCATGCCAAAATAAGGCGCTATTAAGACTCGCTTTTTAAATCAGTATATAATGGGAACATTTATCTGAAACAAGCTTGCTACAAGGCGTTTAATCAGAAATCTCAATACTAAGTATTTAAAGAAGGCAACAGAGACTGTATATAGCCTTTTATCATAAGCACTGAAAGATAAATTAACTCAGATGTTTGTAAGCATCGTATGCCAAAATAAGGAGTTATCCAGATTTTGCTTGTAAGCTAGATGCAATGGCAATATTTACTTAAAAAACCCTGCTACTAAGCGTACAGTCACAAACCGGGATACACAAATTGATTAGATAGGTGACAGATACTATATACCTATCTGTAATCTTAAATACTGCAAAACCTAATTTAGCTGCATTTAGATTTCTTTAATGATAATTATCTTAATCCAGCAGCCACGGGTATAACTCGAAGCACTATAGGCTAAAATAAGGCGTTATCCAGACTCGCTTTGCAAACCAGTGTGTAATGGAAAGATTTACCTGAAACAAGCCTGTAAAAAAAGCTTACAACCATAAGTCTCAATACACTAATAAATCTTAACACAAGGCAATAAAGACTATACATCAGCCTTTTATCTCCAGTACTGAAAAATAAATTAATGTGCTATTTAGATGTCTGCAAGCACCATATGCCAAAATAAGGCGTTATCCAGACTTACGCTGTAAGCTAGTTGTAATGGCAATATTTATTTTCCTGCTATAAAGCGCAGAGTTACAAACTGTGATACAACAAGTGTGTAGATAGATGACAGATACCATATATTTGCCTGCAATCTCAAGCACTCAAAATTCTAATATATTGGTACTTATATGTTTCTAACATTAATCATTCTAATCTAATAGCTATTTGTTGTTTTTTTTCGGGGCCAAGTGATATTTACAGTCTAATTCTAAATTAATACTGTGTGTGTCTTATACGTCCCTAACATCAAACCTATAAGTGAATCTATACTATTAAGACAATACAATACAAACTTCCAAGACTGTATGATACAATAAGACGTTACTCAGACTGGCCTAGCAGGTTAAGATTATCAGGGATAGGGATTTTTTAATAGACCCGCTGTAAACTGCACAGCCACAAATTATCACAGACAAATTACCCCAACAAAACTATAGCTATCTTATCTTATAATTTTAAGTACCGAAAGTCAAAACCAGTGTCTTGAACAAGTCAATTCAAAAACAATTACTCAAGCTCTTGTTTGTTTGTACACATAGAATCATTAATGAGATATTGGATTATCTAAACTAGGTTTTATATAGTGTTTAACACACATTTAGTATATGAACCAATTTGACCGATTTCAGTCTACCACAGACATAGGGTATTATATGTGGTGAGAGACTATATAATAAAGTTAACCTAAATATTGTGTGACAGTGTATATCATTACAATCCAATATCCATCCTACTGCACTGACTGTAGACAAGAAAACAAGTGTCAAATCAAAAACTTCACATCCACTGATTCAACCGCCTGTTATTACTCTTGCCCCCAATAATCCATAGTATTGGAGTGGAACCTCCTTGAGGCGCCCTCAATATTTTCAAAACTAGGTTACTGAACCCAAAAGTAACTAATATTCCTTATCAAGTTCCTATGTGTTTTTAAAGTGCACACACACACATTGATTTTATACAACTATTGTTGAAATAAAAGTTATGTTTTAATTGAATTGATTTGATTAGAATCCTTTGGTCCTGAATGTGAGTTTATTATTCATTTAATTCAGAGACGGAAGTGCTGTAAAAGTGCACACTTTCCAGTCTTGATCCCCTTTGGGCTCAAGACGTAATCTAAAAATCGTCTTTGTGCACAAGCACCCCTGCTCACAAGAGAGATATACACACACACATATATATATACAGGTGGCCCTCGTTTTACAACGGTTCAATTTACACCGTTTCAGAATAACAACCTTTTTTTCCCAGTCATGTGACTGCTATTGAAAAGCATTGAGAAGCAGAGCATTTATTAAAATAGCCAGTAGATGGAGCTGTCCGCTTGTGTTGCAGCAAAGCCAAGCAAGCTGAAATTAATCAGTTTAACCAGACCTGAGCTATCAAGCAGATTTCAAAGGAACAAGATCTTCCTGTATATAAATCAGTCCAGATTGGAATGCATAGAAAGAACTGTTTGCAGAAAAATGCAAGTGAAGTCTGTGTTGTGTGATTATTTTATTAGGTTTATAATGCTGTTTAGCAAATGTTTTTGTTCATTTAACTTAGTTTAATTATATATTCTGTGTTGTGTGATTATTTTATTAGGTTTATAATGCTGTTTAGCATTTAAAGTCTTCATTTCAAAGCTTTAAAAATAATGTATTAGGTGTTACTTATGACAATTTTGAGAGGGGCCTGGAACCTATCTCCCTCACTTCCCATTGACTTACATTATAAACTGGGTTTCAATTTACAACGGTTTCGATTTACAACCATTCCTTCTGGAACCTAACCCCGGCGTAAACTGAGGGCTACCTGTATATAAATATATCTAACCAATTTAATTGAGCACCCCTGCATCAATAATATTGTAGTGCTAGTGCCACCCTTTTATTCCACAAAGTGTGTAAATAGACCACGATATAACCAACTGTTTCTGCTGGCTAGCCTATATCACCAATAATGACAATCAAATTAGTCTATTTTGGCAAATGGGAGATAGAATTATTATTAAAATACATTACTAAAAATACGTTACTCAAAACTTATTACTAAAAATATGTCAGATAGGAAGTGGAGACCATTAGAGATAACGTTAAACACTTTCATAAATCGGACTCCTGTATGTAATAAATTGATCATCTGGATCCCTAACTGGCGATAATTAATCTATATGACTAATATAGTGTGTTCCTGACACCTGAATACAACTGATTTGTGTAGTACCAGAACGCATAGGGTATATATTCATGTGTATTTGTACTGCAAGTGAGGTTTGAGTTATAACTTATTATATCTTTGGCAAATGTATCCATAATAGACTGGGGAACATGATTACAAACAGCTGGTCTAGAGCCTTTGGTCTGTTGTCCTTATTATTAGGGAATAGTCCTCATAGATTCAAATCAATGCGCAGATGGGCTGTGAGAATCAATGCACAGATGGGCTGTAAAAATCTTACAAACAACCGATTAAAAACCTGTTGCCTAATTATACTTGCTACTGGAAGATAGGGATCTTGGAAAAAAAACAATGTGCGAATAATATGTCAGCTTGAATGTAGTGTGTTTGCAAGTGACATGGCAAGGAGAAGGAGTGGTAAAAGGAGTATAAGCTATAAAGTCTGGAGTGAAAACTTGTTGACATCGCAAAAATCCAACCAAGAGGAAGGTTGTGGAGAATCTTATTATTTTATTGGAAGTTATTACTTACTGAGAATGTATACATGCTTAAAGTCTTGGTCATTTGTGAACAGACCAATTAAATTGTATTAACCATATTTAGGGTTGAGTTTATCCATTGGTGTGTTGGGATTGATCATATTGAATCTGCTGAATGGACCAAATTAAGTCCAATATAAAGTCAATTAGTGTAGGTATATATCTTAGTTAACTAATTAACTACAAGAGGAGCGGAATTAATGATCTTCTATATGGAGGTTGATCCATGAAGGAGAGAGAATTAAAATATAGAGGTCCTATCTATATATAGATATTTTGTTGAACAGTATAAAAGGCCCCCGGTAAATTAGTAGGATTAAACATATCAACCGGCGATCTATCTATTGCAATATACTGTTGATGGTATTCATTATGTGGAGTACTGTTAATGGTATTCATCTAATGTGTGGAGTATGAGGGGCAAAATAAGAGAAAAAGGGGCTAACTTAAATCTTTTGTATATTTTGTAAAATATATTTGTTCTTTATTCAAGTTTATTGACATAATAGAAGTTGGGTTAGATTTCCATCTAGTACATTATTCATGGTGAGTGGAATCTTTAAAAGATGTTGTATAATTATGTCACCAGACGCTAAGGAATGTATTTATTTATAGGTTTAGAAGGTGGGATAGATCTTCTTTATTATTTAGACCTTTAGGATGTAGGCAGTCTAATAAAAATATCCATTTGGATTCTGCTCTAAGAAGTCTTTTTTCATAATCACCACCTCTCCAGTTGTGTCTAACCTTTTGTATGCCTATAAATTTCAGATCTTTTATATTACCTTTGTGTTTGGTTGAAAAATGTCTATATAGAATTGTGTCCATGTTGAGTTTTTCTATCAACAATATGTGTTCTCTTAGCCTATCTTTCAGGCTTCTTGATGTCTGTCCGACATATTGGAGTCCACATGAACACTCTATAAGGTAAATAATCCCTCGATCTTGGCATCTTATTAGATCTTTAATATCATACTCTTCCTTAGTTTGGTATGATTGAAATTTCTTTGTTTTAATTCCACTTTTGCAGGCTTTGCAGGTAGGGCCTGTTTTTTAGATTTTCTGTTCTTCTGTAGACAAATCTTGGTTGTTCAGGGAGTTTATCTCCAATAATGTCATCATCAAGATGTTTTTTAAAAATCTTTTCAATGATGTGCCGATTGCTGCTATACTCAGTAATCATGGGAATGTTCAATATTTCTTCTGTTTCTGTTTTTCTTCGATCTTTATATTTAATTAGCTCTCTTCTTTCTACCTGTCAATAACATACTTAATTGTCTTTAAATGTATCATCTCTATCATATTATAAATGTTAATCTTTAATTTTTTAATTTTTCATAGGGGACGGTGGTTATTTCAGTAGAGAATGGTTATTCACACCATATAATAATCCTCGAAGAAGATGTGAGGTTAAATTCAACGAGGCACACAGATCCACCCGAGGAATCATCGAGAGAGCTTTTGGATTGTTAAAAATGCGCTTTCGTTGTCTTGACCATTCAGGTGGTGTGATGCAGTATGCTCCAGAAAAGGTTGCAAAAATAATTCTGGTATGCTGCATTTTTCATAACATTGCAATAAGAAGAGGATTTGAAATTGAGGATGCTAACGAAATCTCCTTTGAGTACTTCCCAGAGGTCATCTGTAATGATGCACCAACAAGACAGGCCATTAACGCCAAAAATTATGTTGCAGAAAACTATTTTAATGATTGATTTAGTAAATAAAGTTTATTCACATGATTAAAATTTTTATGTCATTTAAATAAAAATATAAAATTTAAATTGTGAATTTGTGAATAAAATTTTTTATTTTCATCAATTTTTTTTTACTTTTATAATTGTATGAATTGTATCAATTTCACGCATGTTTCCAAAAGTTATCCATAAAGAAACTGACTGATTTTATTCAAAACTATTATTTGAATAGATATCCTTTTATGATCAAAATATAAATATACACCTATGTATTTTTTTTGAAGGATAACATATAAGACCAGTCTTATTTTTTCTAACATCGAAATAGATGTGAATGTAATCTAAAGTCTATAAATTCAAATTAGTATCTATTACATATAACTTTAAAAAATTAAATCTAAAATCTAATTCTTTATTAGCTCATGCTGATAATGTGTGTATATAACCCTTAAAAATCTATATCAATACAATTTTTTAAAGATGTCACATTAGCGATTGATTAATAATTTTTTTTTAAAACAAACATATTACATAATAACTATATAAACAAAATAATAAAAACGATCTATAATTACATGACTCTCCTACATTACAAACTAACATAAATTATACTATTGATAACTGTATTGAACTTACACTAACAAATATACTGAAAACTTAAATTAAATTTAACATTAATTATTATTCACATATTTTTTCATCTGAAAATTTAAAAAAACTAGACGGACAACAAAGAGTACAACTTTAAAATTATTTTATGTAAATATTTTGAACACTTTACAAAAATATAATAATGTTGCATAGAAACACTGAATAACGTGAGATTTAGAAGCTTTAGAGATTAGACACACCCATTTAGAAATTGCTATGTGACCAGGAAGGGTGAAGAGAATTACACCATTCACATCTGGGGAAATGATAATTCTAGTGTATGTTATGGACCGATATTTTCCTAAACGCTTAGGGGGTGTCAGAGGAGTCATGCAAGATGAAAGGGGCAAAACTATATACGAAATGATACGCAGAATGTATCGTGTATCAAAAATTAAAAGGACCAGGCGTCAATGTTTGAGACGCTACAGTGATATTAGACGTCGAGAACCACAATATTACCAATCCATTAGGAGCCTGTTAAGGACATGTAAGTTTATCAAATTGTTTTTATATTAATATTTGTTTGTGAGCTATTTCTAATCTAATACTCAAAAAAGAAATTGCAATGCATGACGCTGAAACTAAAATGTGCTTGTTTTTCAAAGTTACATCCCTGCAGTTAAAAAAATAAATATAATTTAAAATAATAAAACAATTAAAATTGTTTTAAATTATAAATTATTTGACCATTTCAGCATCAATATGAACCATGAAAGAATAATTTGGTTTAAGTGTAGCATATTGATAACTTTGATGTCCATACTGGCTCTTACTTGGTATCTATTAACATTATGATTTATGGTTTTCTAATTTCTAATTTTAACGAAATTCTAAAAACTATAAACATATGTAAGATATACAATTGGAACAAACTAATAAACAATGATGTCTGGATAAAACTTTTACTTACAAAATGTAAACTTATATTAAAACTAATTTTATTTCTAAAACTATTTACAATACATTTTTAAAAATACAAATGTATGAATCATCCTGCATACATCATCAACTATCATACTGTAGTTGATGATTGTTTTACACTTGTGGAATAGAAAAATAGATTTTGTAATCTTGTTTTGTATATCTGTATTCACTATTTCAGATAAGAAGAAAGAAAATATTTGTGATGCTCCTCCTCCACATTATGTAAGGCCTATTCTAAATTTGACACCTAGAAGTGAGGCTAGATCCCCACCCTTGCCACTGTCTTTGCTTGACAGAGAATTGTCTCCACAGAAAGGAGGTGTCAGGCGCCTAACAATTGTACATACACCTCAAGGTACAAAAGGAACCATGAATTAAATATCTATAGTTACAGAACTGATTAACATAATAATGATTAGGTTTTTTTGGCATTAACAGAAACCAACAAAAGAGTGTTGAAAATGAAGAAAAAAAGGTTCAGAAGTATATTACAATTTTCTTCTACAGAAGGTATTTTTCTAAATTTGGTACCATTACAAATATTACATTTAAATTTTTTTTTAATTGTGTTCTTCTGTAATCTTTCATAGATAGTGACAATGAGGAAAATAATGCTCCTCAAAGGATGTCATTAACTTCACCCTCAATGCAACTAGGTAAATGTTTGTTATCTGTAAATTTACTCTATTTTTAAATATTATAATACAATCTAAAAAACTATATATCCATCGAATTATAAATATATATTACAGATGCAAGTAGTGACAGAAACTCAACAAATATTTCTGATACTGATAATGACTTGCAAATATCTAAGGTTTCTAAATCGACACAGACAAGTCCAGCTATGGAAAATACCTCCTCTAATCTAAATGGTAATAAATTATTGATAACTTCTTTTTAACACCATTTTTTTAGAAAAATTGTGTGACAATCTTTTATTTTTTATAAATTTTGTTTTCTTATCTAGATTCCGGGTTACAAGTTGTATCACAAGTGCAATCCTCTGTTTGTGAAGAAATTAAACAAATAATGGATTCTATTAAGAATTTAAATACCCAGGTTTAAAATCTCTACAAAACTTATTTTATGGAAAACATATAAGCAATTATTGAATTTTAATATTGTCATATTTACAGTATTGATACTGTTTATATATATATATATATATATATATATATATATATATATATATATATATATATATACAGGTAGCCCTCAGTTTACGCCGGGGTTAGGTTCCAGAAGGAATGGTTGTAAATCAAAACCGTTGTAAATTGAAACCCAGTTTATAATGTAAGTCAATGGGAAGTGAGGGAGATAGGTTCCATGCCCCTCTCAAAATTGTCATAAGTAACACCTAATACATTATTTTTAAAGCTTTGAAATGAAGACTTTAAATGCTAAACAGCATTATAAACCTAATAAAAGAATCACACAACACAGAATATATAATTAAACTAAGTTAAATGAACAAAAACATTTGCTAAACAGCATTATAAACCTAATAAAATAATCACACAACACAGATTTCACTTGCATTTTTCTGCAAACAGTTCTTTCTATGCATTCCAATCTGGACGGAGTTATAGACAGGAAGATCTTGTTCCCTTAAAATCTGCTCTATAGCTCAGGTCTAGTTCAACTGATTAATTTCAGCTTGCTTGGCTTTGCTGCAACACAAGCGGACAGCTCCACCTACTGGCTATTATAATAAATGCACTGCTTCTCAATGCTTTTCAATAGCAGTCACATGACTGGAAAAAAAGGTTGTTATTCTGAAACGGTGTAAATTGAACCGTTGTAAAACGAGGGCCACCTGTATATATATATATATATATATATATATATATATATATATATATATATATATATATATATACAGTATATATATATTCTAAGAATTTTTTCTGCAATAAAAATAGATATTTCATTTGCACTTTGATGACATTACAATTGTCATTGTTTCAGTTAAAAAGGTCAATTTCAAACAAAAATTGACTGTAGTGGCCGGGAGGACCCTCATATTTTTTTATAATGCCTTTTTGTTTCATATTTTTTCAAATTCCTGTTTTAATACATTTTAAATTTGATTTGTCTTTGTGTCACATTATTTTTAAACTTTTAAATGATTTCAAGTTAATTTTGAAAAAAAAAAAAGAAGAATCTTTAATAAACATATGTACAAATAATAATAATAATATATTTTGGATCAACAAATAAAAAATAATAATAACTTAAACGATTCAAATAACTGCACTAATGGAACCTTTGTCTTTTAGGATCTGGCGACTCTTGGTTCTGATGTCCATCTCTAATTATATCTAACATAGACTGCATAGTAGTTTGAGCCATCTACATGTTATTTTCGGCTATTGCCAAGGCCCTGGTTATTTGTTGGTTCCTTTCCCTGTCCATTTCTCTTTGCCACTGAAAGATTTCATGATCCAGTTCCAATCGTTGCTGGTTGTAGTTTTCAAATCTTTCTAAATGTCCAGACAAAATATCCTGAACCTGTCTACTGTCTGCTCTATATCCTCTGCCAAGATTTAGCATTTCATTTAGAGCAGAATCTTCCAAAGGTGCCTGCTCTTGCAGTATAGGTTCAGCAAGTGCAGGTTCCAAAGCTTCAATTGCCGGCTCTTGAACAACATCATGTGGTGCATTTGGATTCTCATCATCATTAGAGGGGTTTCTTACAGGCTCATGAATATCAAAATCCTGATCTTGTGCCATCTGTGAGAGGTCAGGAGTTAAGCTTCCACAGTCTGGAGATATAACCTCTGGACTATGTGCTCTAACTGGAACAAGATTCAGAATGACCTCTCTAGAAGAATCATCCTCCTCAACAATATCTTAAATTAAATTAAAAAAAATATATAATTAGAAATTTTGAAAGTAAGCAATTAAAAGAAGAATAGCCAACATTATGTTACATCAGATTACGATTTATTCCTACAGTAACGGTTAGAGGGGTTACTATACAAGAGAAATTTATACAGTCATGTTGGCTTTAAACAATAAGATTAAAGGCCTTCTTAATAAATAATTGTGATTTTGCATGTTTAAACTGTTTTAATATAAAATCACAATACATACAATAATATTGGATGGATGTAACATGAAATAGAATAAAGTGTAAACTATATTAAGTACAGGGGCATTTAATGTTAGTCTATCCATCTCACAGTCTCACAGTGTGACTGTCAAACTATAGACATTACAACAAGTTTAAAATTTTACAGTTACTTTGTACCAAAATCATTTTTCTTATCATCCTATATTTACTTTCCAAAAGTAACTTACCATCAAAAAGTGGTGCAGAATCTGTCACCATAGCTCGGAATAGACTCGGAATCCAACATCCGCTGTAAAAATAAAAAATATAAATTAAAGATTAATATTTAATTTATATGTAAATATTTAAAGGTGTATATATAAGTGGTTTAAAAATACATACCAGAGCTTCTTCCAACCGCTGTGTCCGGTGTACTGCTCCTTAATCTGGAATAGTATCAGCAAACGATAGGCTGTGGCTTGTATTTGTTGTGGAGCGTATATATTGCCCATGTTGTGGTTGTTGTCTAATATTCACATTTTCTATTTGATGTGATGTAGACGGACGTGGTAGCTGTCCTATAGAGGTAGATGGGGTATTGACAGATGCAGAAGTCGATGCTCGAACAGAACCACCTATGAAATAGTAAATAAAGATTTCAATTAACACATTAACTAACATATTACATATCTGTCCAGAATGTATCTCTGTTGAGTCATGTCATAATAGGAGTATATTAGAAAGTTGACATTTTCATGCTCTCTATATGAATCATGAAAGCAGAATTTTTGGTTCAGTGTCCCTTTAAAGAAATAGATAAACAGAGAAGTAATCAAATTACATAATCCAATTTAATGTTATTATTTTTTATAATACTATTGCATATATGTGTGAGAAATCATATTTTTTTTCATATAGCTGTAAGTCTAATTGAAATGATAAATTTATTTAGCATTGGTGTGATTAAAGGGACACTAATCAACATTTGTTTCTTTCATCATTCAGATAGGGCATGCAATTTTAATCAAATTTTGAATTTACTAGTATTATATATTTTTATTAATTCTCTTGCTATGTTTCTTTAAAAAGCATAAATAGAGTGCATATGAGCATGCCCAATTTTTGTTCATAACCTGGGTTATTCTTGCTTATTGGTGGTTAAATGTCGACCTCCAATAAGCAAACGCTAACCATGGTGATGAACCTAAAATTTGCTGACTGCTAAGATTGCATTACTGCTTTTTAAATAAAGATAGAAAGAGAAAGAAGAAAAATGGATAATACGAGTAAATAGCACATTAAAAAACGGTTAATAATGTTTTTAAAAAACATTAACATTTTTGGTGCAGACAGTTAAACAATATAAATATTAATTTGGACATTAATTTATAATTACCTCGAATATCACTATCACAGTCATCAGTTATGCCCTCGATGACCTCCGTGCCAAGCCTCTGTAGAACTTTACTTTTGAAGTCAGTCAAATCTGCGACATAAGGTTGTCCGCCTCCAGTACCACGTGCACATTGCTTTTCTTTGGCAATTTTGGCTTTAGTTTGACGCTTGATATCATTGAACCTTTTTTTGCAGGATTCAATATCTTTTTTCGTTGGTCCTTGAGCACTCACAGCGTCACTAATTTTTTCCCAAATAATCTTCTTACGGGCACCGGGGGTTTGCTTGACTCGACTACCATAAATATTTGTTGGTGTATGTATCAAAAAGACACTGGAAGCTTTTAAAGAAAACTGCATTAGGCTTTACTTGTACAGATGCATCAGCAATATTTGGAACATACCAAAGGACTTGTAAAACTATAGTCAGCACACACAGAGGAGGAAAAACACAATAGAGATTAAAAAACAACTTCCTTCCTGTATAAAAGAATGAACAAGATCACAGATATAAACAATCAGCAATCTAAACTGAACAGCGCCATCTACAGCATCAATGTTGTTCATACATGTGGTATAGTACATGCTGTTGTATTTCCCAACACCCCTTCTCAACGGCATGTACATAATTACACAACATTCAGTTTCTTTTGAAGAAAACAATGCCGTTCCTTTGGCAACGGCTTTGTGAGTGCGTCTGCAGTCATCTCTTCCGATGGGCAGTATTGAATGTCAATAATACCTTGTTCTTGCATGTCCCTGAGTAAATGATATTTTACATCAATGTGCTTGGTTCGAGGATTCACTCTTTCTGATTGTGTCAACTTTATACACCCTTGGTTGTCTTCAAGAATTGGTATGGGTTTAGACACATCCAGTCCCATGTCTTGAAAAAGTTGACAAATCCAAATTGCTTCTTGACATGCATGTGCTGCTGCTATATATTCTGCTTCCGTTGAAGAGAGTGCAACAGTCGCTTGTTTTTGACTGGACCAACTTATTGTTCCTTCTCCATACTGGAAGATGTAACCACTTGTAGATTTGTGGTCAGTGGTATCTCCGGCCCAATCAGCATCAACATATCCAATTAGTTTTGGGTTTGATGTTGCTGGCAGTCGCAGCTTCATCTGAATTGTTCCTTTTAGGTACTGTATCACCCTCTTTACTGCATTCCAGTCGCGTTGACATGGTGTTGCAACTGTTCTACAGAGTATACCTATTGCTGCGGCAATGTCTGGTCTTGTCACGGTGGCAATGTATAGCAATTTTCCAATTGCCCTGCGGTAATTGTCGTTATCGGGTAACAAGTTTTCTATTCCGTTGTTTTTCAGGTAATCTGGTTCCATAGGTGTTTTCACCTCTTTTGCATCTTGCATGTGAAATTGCTCTAATATTTCTGTAATTTTCTGACTTTGGTTAAGAAGATAGCTTCCATCCTCTTCCCTTTCTATTTGGATTCCTAAATAATAAGTGATGTTCCCTAGTTCTTTAATCTCAAAGTTCGGTTTTAATATATGAACTATTTGGTCACAGTCCCCTTCTTGTTCAAAACAAGTTATGATGTCATCAACATAAATTAGGATGTATATCCATTTGTTTTCTTGATGCCTTGAATATAGACATGGATCTGCTTTGCTTCTTGAGAATCCTTGTTTCATGAGTACTTCATTCACTTTTTCATTCCACATTCTCGCAGCTTGCTTTAGTCCATAGATGCTCTTTTGAAGTTTGCATACAAGGTTCGGTTCCCTCTCAAATCCAGGTGGCTGTTCCATGTAGAGATCCTCTTTGATGTCTCCATATAGGAAAGCAGTTTTGACGTCCAGGTGCCTCACTTGCATTCCCTTTCCGGCTGCAATGCTAAGGAGCGCTCTGATGGTGGAGTGTTTTACAACTGGAGCAAAAGTTTCATCATAATCTTCTCCAAATTTCTGTGAATATCCCTTTGCAACTAATCTTGCCTTGTATCTGTGGATATTTCCTTCTGCATCGTATTTTACTTTAAAAGTCCATTTGCTTCCTATAGCTTTGCGACCGGGGGGGAGCTCAGTGAGTGTCCAGGTTTTGTTTTCCTGAAGTGATTTTATTTCTTCTTCGGCTGCTTTTCTCCATTGGTTGGCTTCCCTTTTTGGCAATTTTTCAATATCTTCCCAGGATGTTGGTTCGAGTGTTTCATGTGTCTTAGCGATGTATGACAGCTTGCGGGGTGGTATACCTTTCGTCACCCGAGTTGATTTTCTGATTTCTGGTTGTTCAGTGGGTTCTATTGGTTTGTGAGTAGCTGTTTTTTCTATTGTGAGCTCCACTTCTTGCTCTGTCTCCTGTACAGCTTCACTTTGGTCAGCATCTCTTGCTGATTCAGTGGAGAGGTTCTCTTTATGGCTTTCGAGGGACATTTTTTCTGATGTTTGACTTTCATCAAAATAAACACTGAGGCTTATTGTGATCTTGTTGGTCTTTGGATGAAGAATTCTATAGCCTTTACTTTGTTCACTGTAGCCCATAAGAATGCCTTCTATGGCTGTGTTCTCTAATTTGGAGCGTTTCTCACTTGGAAAATGGGCATATGCTTTACATCCAAACACTCTAATATGTCCCATACTAGGTTTTGATCCATTCCACATTTCATATGGCGTGCTCTCAATAGTTTTTGTAAGTATGTTGCAGTCATTATTGCTTCACCCCAGTACTGGTTAGGTAAATTGGCGTCTGAAAGAATGCATCTTGCCATTTCTATGAGGGTGCGATTTTTCCTTTCTGCAACACCATTTTGCTCAGGAGTGTATGGTACAGTCGTTTGGTGTATAATGCCTTGTTTCTTCATGTATGACTCCACTTCCTTACTCATATATTCCCCTCCATTGTCGGTACGTATTGTTCCTGGTTTCCGTTGAAATTTATTGCTGAATGTAGCTATAAATTCTTGAAGTTTCTCTGATGTCTCACTTTTGTGCTTCATCAGATATGTTGTTGTGTACCTGGAATAATCGTCAATGAAAGTCAGTAAATATCTGTTCCCGCCGGGTGTGGGGTTTTTCATTGGTCCACACACATCACTGTGTATGAGTTCCATGGGGTGAGTGGTTTTTCTTTGACTGGCTTGTGGAAGTGGGGTACGTGTGGCCTTTGCTTTGATACAACATGTGCACTTCATGAGCATGTCACAAGGCAAAATTATCATGTCTTCTGATAAACCTTCCTTTGCAAGTTCCTTTATGGCCTCTGGGTTTCAATGCCCTAATCGCCTGTGCCACAGGTGGATACATTTGTTGTGTGGATTATGAATGGCTGTTTTGGCTTGCTTCCTTTCAGTGATAAGTTTGTACAGGTGTTCGTTCAATCTTCCTTTTGCTAGGATTTGTTTCCTGTTTCGAATTGTGCATTCATTGCCTTGGAACTGAACTGTGAGTCCATTGTTAGCAAGAGTTTTCACTGATAGGAGGCTTCCTTCTAAACTTGGGACGTACAGAACATTCTTTACTAGAATGCTTTGCTTACCTCCTGATGGTGTGATGCAAGTCAGGAACCCTTGACCATTACCTTCAGCTATAATACTTTTCCCATTTGCTAGGAAGACTTTATCTTTAGTATTGAAATCAATTTCTGTGAAGAATGTCTCGTCACTTGTCATGTGACTAGTTGCCCCTGAGTCAATGCACCATCCGTGTGGTGTACTATTCTGAGTCACTTTAAAGCTGCCGCTCCATGATGCAGCTGCAGTTTGCTTTGTGGCTGCCTTAGCTCTCTCTCTTGTAGGTGGTTCTAACCTTCGCTGCTCAGCTTTCCAGATTGAGCAGTTCTTTTTCAGGTGACCGACCTTTTTGCAGCGAAAACACACTCTGGTTTCTCTGTTTTGTTTTGTGCCTTCTTGCGCCTTCAGAGCTACCTCTGATCTCTCATTTTCTTCACTATGCATGTTTTCCTTTCTTCTATTATATTCATCAATTAGTTTTCCCTTAGCATATTCTAGTGTTAGTTCTTGTTCAGGTCTGGTTTCTAGAGCATTGATAAGGGCACTATATGACTCTGGAAGGCTGCATAGTAACAATGCTACTATATGATTGTCTTTAATTTCTTCTCCAATTGCACATAGCTGTTCCACAATCTCTAGCATAGCATTCACATGTTCACA
The DNA here is from genome assembly GCF_027579735.1 of Bombina bombina. Lineage (NCBI taxonomy): Eukaryota > Metazoa > Chordata > Amphibia > Anura > Bombinatoridae > Bombina > Bombina bombina. Next base: position 1,337,547,236 of record NC_069499.1, read on the forward strand.
CATTTCCTGGCCTTTTTCCAGCCTCATCTTATATAGTCAAATCAAATATAGTTTACTATTTAAGTTTGAACGCTCATGCAGTTTTTGTAGTGCAGTCCACATACCTTTAGCTGTGTTTTATTTTCTTATGTGAATGAGTTGATCATCCTCCACTAACAGGCTTATAACTGCTTTTGCTTGTCTGTTTTTCTTGTCCCATTCCCCTGGATTATCAGTGGGTCTGTTTGTATCCAGCACCTCCCATAAATCATCTTTGGATAACAGCATTTCAAGCTTAAACTTCCACAGCTGGTAGTTGGTATTATTTAACTTCGCTATTGCATATTTCACATCTGAACCACTTGCCATCTTTCAGTAATTTGGATGCAGCTCTTGTTTCCTCACACAGTATTTGCTTGGATCATAGATGCAACACTTACTGACTTGTAGTTTCTTTTTCTTCAGTGTCTGGGCCAATAACCTGTTGGTGTATGTATCAAAAAGACACTGGAAGCTTTTAAAGAAAACTGCATTAGGCTTTACTTGTACAGATGCATCAGCAATATTTGGAACATACCAAAGGACTTGTAAAACTATAGTCAGCACACACAGAGGAGGAAAAACACAATAGAGATTAAAAAACAACTTCCTTCCTGTATAAAAGAATGAACAAGATCACAGATATAAACAATCAGCAATCTAAACTGAACAGCGCCATCTACAGCATCAATGTTGTTCATACATGTGGTATAGTACATGCTGTTGTATTTCCCAACAATATTATCATAGTATTTGAGTACTAGATCAACAAGTACAACATTCTGTTGATGCGAGAAGTTAGGGTTGCGAGTCTTCTTGGAAGTAGCTGAATCTCCGGAGCAAGCCATCTTCTCTAAGTAAATACCGAAAAGTAAATAAACAATATTCTAAGATTTCTGGGAAATGCACATTCTTATACATGTCAGCAGCTAGATGTTGCCGCTTGTATGACGATTATGACACCTAGATGGTCACGTGGGTGAAGAACTAAACCAATTAGGCCGTAGACTGCTTAGTAAATTTGTTCTTTCGCGCTGAGCGAAGCTTCAAAGTTATCAATAATCCGATTGTCTTTGAGACAGATTAGACGCAAAATGTTACGGCTTGTTTTTTAGTACATTCATGTAACGAAGTTCTATCCGCATGGTGCGAATGCCGGCGGGTTAATTCAATACGGTCTGTGTGAAAAATTTGACGCCTTAGTACATGGTGCCCATAGACTTTAAAGGGACATAAACACTAAGGGCCAGATTACGAGTGGAGCACTATTGTTTGCGCGAGCAATATCGGGTCTTCGCATTTGTTCGCGTGCAAGTTGCATTGCACTCGTATTACAAGTTAAAAGTACATGACATGCTTTTCACATTGTATGTAAAAAGGCCTTTCTTAGAAAAGAATCTAATTTTCTGTCTAAAGGGTCTTTAAAAGAACTACTGTCTTCCAAAGGAATAGTAGTACATTTAGCTAGAATGGAAATGGCCCATCCACCTTCGGAACAGTTTCCCATAACTCTAAATTAGCAGTAGGTAAAGGATATAGCTTTTTAAACCTTGTAGAAGGATTAAAAGACAAACCTGGTTTAGACCATTCCTTAGCAATCATATCCGAAACTGCATCAGGATCAGGGAAAATCTCAGGAAGATTAGTAACAGTTCTAAACAGTGACTTTAAACGATTACAAGGTTTATTGTCAGAATGTTTAGGATTATCAATCCTAAAGTGACCAAAACCTCTTTTAAAAGAGAACATATGTGTTCAATTTTAAATAAAAAAGAGAAATGATCAGGTTCTACATCAGATAAGGGATCCTCACTCTCAGAGGAAACCTCACCAGCTGAAGATACCACAGTATCCCCTGTATCGGGGCACACAATACTAGTAAAAGGAAAAGCTTGAACTGACCTTTTACACTTGTTTGAAGGTGGTAGAGCAGCTAGTGCCTTTGTAATGGCAGAAGTAATCAAATGCTTCATAGCTGAAGGTACGCTATCTGCATCTTCCTGTGATGAACAGACAGTAGGTGCACTATTACCCGGAGAAACATTAGATTGATCACAATGTGATAACAAATCTAAACATGAGCCACATAAATGAGATGAAGAAGGAACTTCAGTTGTTTTACAATAAGCACACTTAATATTGGTAGAAAGGTGTAAAGGAGACTCAGTTTCTAGGGTAAATTTAGGGACAGATTTTTGCTACTCCATTATAGCAAAAAGCAATGCAATACGCACTATATAAAAATACCCCTTTAATCAAGCTCTTGTGGAAAGGAAAACCTATACCTCCTCATAAACTAAGCATGTTCTACCAACTAAGCAGAACAGACAGTGCGTGCCAAAAAAACCCTACCATTTAAATAGACTAAAGCATGCCAAAAAAGCTGACGTGCGAGTAACCACGAGATGCGCTAACCCAATGAGTGTTAACTAACACGTGAACGATCGCTAACCCTACGTGTGAAAGTGAAAGCTCCAACGTGTACTAACCCAACAGATGTTTAAAAACTAAGTAGCCAATAACTGTACTGAAAAAAGGGTGCTAACCTGATGAGCATATATCAGCATTGAGTGTCCGTCGCATGAAAACGAAAGCGGGCCAAAATTTACAAGCACAAAAGCAAGGGGAATAAGGAAAATCTGTCCCAGGGCCATAAATATACAAAAACATATACAGATAAACTTTTAAGCATATAAAAGTTCCCATAATAAAGCTATATGAGTGTCTATATAAAGAACATAAACATACTTACCCATAGACACTCGTCTACTAACAAGCCACTAGTAGACAGCCATGAAACATATCAGCAGAGGTAAGGGAGATAGGAGTATAACGTTGATCTCTAAAGGGAGACAGCAGACGAGTCCCTGCGACCGAATATACAGAGGGCCTATAAAGGATTCCCCATGAGGCAAAACCATCATATCACAAACCATACTCCAATTCATCCATCTGACAAGCACTGTACTCTGAGGGGAACCAGGCCTTAATATATACTGAAAACCCCTTTCTCTGAAGAACACTGCACATATTCATTCTTCGACCACCTCCAATGGAGGCAAAGTAAAGAATGATGTATGTGTGAGGTGGGAGGGGATTTATAGAGCTCTTGGGATTTGGGAATCTTTGCCTCCTAGCGGTAGAGAAGTAATTCCCATATGAAAAAGATTGTGGACTCTAACCCCCTATATGAAAGAAAAATTATTTTTGTTGTTTTAAGGTATTTGAGTGGAAAGGGTTCCAAAGTGTGTGTCTGTATATGTATGTATGCATGTATATATAGATAGATGTGTGTATATGTGTTTATATTTGAATATATGTATATACATATATACAGTAAATATATAAATACATAAATACACATGTATATACACATATATGCATAATTAATATTTATATACATATATTTTTATCAGATAGTGTATATATATATATATGAGTGTAACACTTTATTTTAATGTATTTATGTTGTGTTTGGTGCAATTTTTAAAGTTTGTGCTCGAGCAAACGCGTTTACTTTCAACTTTTAAAATGCACACAAGTTAGAGCGGGTGCGATATTGGTTATGGCGACCCACGCTAACAATAGCGCTTCACTTGGACCTCAGAGTTTGATGTAATTGAGTGTTATACAGGGTAAGTTTAGCAACGACTTCAATATATTTAATTGTTTCTCTATGGTCAATAGAAATGCTGTGAGCCTTAAGGAATATGCTGTACAATTTATTTGTAATTGGACAGAGTGAAATACCATAAAGTGATCCGGGCTCCTCTAAAAAAATAAATTACATAAACCTAGATCACTACAGTCATCCATCTATAATTAATTAATTAAATAACAAAGAAATGTAACATGGCCTTCCTTTGCCTGTGGGGCTCTTTAAATTCATCTGACAAATTAGGCCATCATTAAAGTGTCAAGTACAGTTACTGAGGGTGAAGGAACATCTGCAGACCACAGACTGCATCTTGCTAATGCAGTGTCCACCAGGTTTTGCTAAACACAAACAGTGTCATTTTAAAATCCCTTATACAATAGATTTAATCACACATACTTTATGATATAGACTACAATATGTACACTTAGGACTTCATCACCTTCGGCTCAATATTTTTACTAAGTCTTTCCTTAAAGGGACATGAAACACAAAATTGATCTATTATGATTCAGATAGAGAGGTCTATTTATGATAGTGAGGATGGACATGATACGCTGGCAGCATTTATCATTGTACCAGCAGTTCTTGTGAACTGCTGGTGCAATGCTGCCCCCTGCAGATTTGCGGCCAATTGGCTTCTAGCAGGGGGTGTCAATCAACCCAATCATGGGGGTTTGGGGTCACATATACGGCGTAACATAGAAGTTACGCTCGTATATTTCTGCCTTTGGCCGTAGATATTTGGCCCATAGACTGGTATACCAAACACTCGCAGTTTGGTATCCAGTATACAGCGTAAGGACTTACATGGCGAAACTGGAGAAATCTTACTTCATTTTCAACTCGCCACAAATTGCAGGCGTAGTAAGCCTTACGCTGAGTATTGGAGCCCCGTAACTCCCTAAACTACCAGCAAAATAAAACCTAACACCTAACGCATGCGCAATGTATATCTACCTGTCAACCGCAATTCCCCACCGCAATCTTTAATAAAGTACTTAACCCCTAAACCGCCGCTCCCGGACCCCACCGCCAGCTACATTAAATGTCTAACCCCCTAATGTGATCCCCCTACTCCACCGCCACCTATATTAAAATGATTACCCCCTAATGTGACCCCCCTACCCCGCCGCCACCTACATTAAAATTATTATCCCCTAATGTGAGCCCCCTACCCCGCCGCTACCTACATTAAAATTATTACCCCCTCATGTGAGCCCCCTACCCCGCCGCCACCTATTTTAACTAGAGCAACAGAAATAGTTATAAGTGAACAGTGCGCCAACAAAAACAGTGCTCAAAATTATTGACCATATAAATAAATACAGTGCTAAAAATTATTAACCATATAAATATATATAAAATATACTCTTTCACAAATGTGGAAATAAAAGTCAATGGTGATGATATAAAAGTGAATGTTCAGATGTCTTAGCTTAGTACCGCTAAGTCAATATTACTTGTTGAGACCTAGGGGGTCAGAATGCTCCCTCAGGCTCTGTCAGATGATGGCTCGCGGCTTCTTCAATACTTTTTCTGTAGAAATATAGAATGGAAAAGAAGGCGCCACCATAGTGTACGATCAATGGATACAGACAAGCTTCAGATGCGCATGTAAAACTGGTACTTACAAGCTTTTCATGATTTGATCTTAATCTAAATGTGGAATTTTACATTTAGATTAAGATCAAATCATGAAATTTTTTTTATTTGGGATAAATATAAGACAAAAGGCTTGTTTTTACTTTAGGCGTGATACAGAATCATTGAAAGCAGCGATTCGCCACAACAATCACACACCCATATTGGTTACTCCAATGGGAAAGACTAGGTCCGGACACACCTACACACATGCGCATTGGGAAACAGCAGACGCCGACAAATCGGCAATATAAGTTCGTGGTATCATTAATGTCAATATACACCTGATGAAACGGTCATTCAAGACCGAGAAACGTTGTGTTATATTATAAAATAAAGTCAAGTTTTATAAGACGTTGGATCCACGAACTTTATTTTATCTAATTGTAGCAGTTTTGTACATATATTTTGGAGTTTGCTGTTTACGGCACCATACGGTCCTAACTGCATACAAGAGCCGACCGGGTTTGGCTATCTCTAACTAAAGATTGTATCCTGAGAAAGCAGATTGTTATCGGGAGAGCAAGTTATCCGGCACCCATCTGAACACCCCATAGAACGGGTCAACAAGGACGGTGGTGGGAGTTAGCTGGACGACTCATAAAGTTCCAGAAGGCGTTTGTGACACTTTTCAAGTGTCAAGGAGCTTGTAAGTACCAGTTTTACATGCGCATCTGAAGCTTGTCTGTATCCATTGATCGTACACTATGGTGGCGCCTTCTTTTCCATTCTATATTTCTACCTATTTTAACTACATTACCCCCTAATGTGAGCCCCCTAACCCGCCGCCACCTATATTATATGTACTACCCCCTAATCTGCCCCCCTTACACCGCCGCCACCTATATTAAATTTATTAACCCCTAATCTAATCCCCCTACACCTCCACCACCTATATTAAATTTATTAACCCCTAATCTAATCCCCCTACACCGCCGCCACCTATATTAAAATTATTAACCCCTAATCTAATCCCCCTACACCGCCGCCACCTATATTAAATATATTAACCACTAAACCTAAGTCTAACCCTAACACCCCCTAACTTAATTATTATTAAAATAAATCTAAATAATATTAATAATATTAACTAAATTATTCCTATTTAAATCTAAATACTTACCTATAAAATAAACCCTAAGATAGCTACAATATAATTAATAATTACATTGTAGCTATTTTAGGGTTTATATTTATTTTACAGGTAACTTGGTATTTATTTTAACTAGGGACAATAGCTATTAAATAGTTAATAACTATTTAATAGCTACCTAGTTAAAATAATTACCAAATTACCTGTAAAATAAATCCTAACCTAAGTTACCATTACACCTAACACTACCCTATCAATAAATTAATTAAATAAACTAGAATTATCTCCAATAAAATACAATTAAATACACTAATCTATATTACAAACAAAAACAAACACTAAATCACAAAAAATAAAAAAAGATTACAAGAATTTTAAGATAATTACACCTAATCTAAGCCCGCTAATAAAATAAAAAAGCCCCCCAAAATAATAAAATTTCCCTACCCTAAACTAAATTAAAAAAGGCAATCAGCTCTATTACCAGCCCTTAAAAGGGCCTTTTGCAGGGCATCTCCCCAAAGTAATCAGCTCTTTTACCTGTAAAAAAAAGCACAACCCCCCCACATTACAACCCACCACCCACACACCCCTACTCTAAAACCCACCCGATCCCCCCTTAAAAAAACCTAAGTCTAACCCCCAAGTGGTCCTTACCTGTCCTGAAGACCGGCGGAGAAGGTCCTGTTCCAGGCGGAGAAGTCTTCTTCCAGGCGGCGACCTTTTCTTCTTCCAGGAACCAACCGGCGCGGAGCGGCGGAGTTGAAGACCGATGACCGCGGAGCTGAAGACCGTCCTCTCTGGAACTGAAGACCGGCGATGCAGGAACTGAAGATCGGCGACGCTGGAACTGAAGACCGGAGCCATGGAGCGTGGAGGATCCTCTTCATACGATCGCCGTACACTGAATAGGAATTCAATGTACGCGATTAAAAATGGCGTCCCTTGAATTCCTATTGGCTGATTTGAGCCTTCAAATTCAAATCAGCCAATCGGATGAGAGCTACTTTAATTCTATTGGCTGATTTGAATAGCCAATAGAATAAGAGCTACTGTAATTCTATTGGCTGATTAGAATAGCCAATAGAATTACAGGTACAGTAACTCTTATTCTATTGGCTATTCAAATCAGCCAATAGAATTAAAGTAGCTCTGATCCGATTGGCTGATTTGAATTTGAAGGCTCAAATCAGCCAATAGGAATTCAAGGGAAGCCATTTTTAATTGCGTACCTTGAATTCCTATTCAGTGTACGGCGGAGATCTTATGAAGAGGATCCTCTTTTTTTTAGGGGGGATCGGGTGGGTTTTAGAGTAGGGGTGTGTGGGTTCTAGTGTGGGGGGGGGATTGTGCTTTTTTTACAGGTAAAAGAGCTGATTACTTTGGGGCAATGCCCCGCAAAAGGCCCTTTTAAGGGCTGGTAATAGAGCTGATTACTTTTTTAATTTAGTTTAGGGTAGGGAAATTTTATTATTTTGGGGGCTTTTTTATTTTATTAGGGGGCCTAGATTAGGTGTAATTAGTTTAAAATTCTTGTAATCCTTTTTTATTTTTTGTGATTTAGTGTTTGTTTGTTTTTGTAATATAGATTAGTGTATTTAATTGTATTTTAGTGGAGATAATTGTAGTTTATTTAATTAATTTATTGATAGGGTAGTGTTAGGTGTAATGGTAACTTAGGTTAGGATTTATTTTACAGGTAATTTGGTAATTATTTTAACTAGGTAGCTATTAGATAGTTATTAACTATTTAATAGCTATTGTACCTAGTTAAAATAAATACCAAGTTACCTGTAAAATAAATATAAACCCTAAAATAGCTACAATGTAATTATTAATTATATTGTAGCTATCATATAGGGTTTATTTTATAGGTAAGTATTTAGATTTAAATAGGAATAATTTAGTTAATATTATTAATATTATTTAGTTTTATTTTAATAATAATTAAGTTAGGGTGTTAGGGTTAGGCTTAGGTTTAGTCGTTAATATATTTAATATAGGTGGCGGCAGTGTAGGGGGATTAGATTAGGGGTTAATAAATTTAATATAGGTGGCGGCGGTGCAAGGGAGTCAGATTAGGGGGTAGTACATATAATATAGGTGGCAGCGGGGTAGGGGGCTCACATTAGGGGTTAATGTAGTTAAAATAGGTGGCGGCGGAGTAGGGGGCTCACATTAGGGGTTAATGTAGTTAAAATAGGTGGCAGCGGGGTAGGGGGCTCACATTAGGGGGTAATAATTTTAATGTAGGTGGCGGCGGGGTAGGGGGCTCACATTAGGGGGTAATAATTTTAATATAGGTGGCGGCGGTGTAGGGGGATCACATTAGGGTTTAATGTAGTTAAAATAGGTGGCGGCGAAAATAGCAATCCTTCAAGCCTACAGAAAAGCCCCGTCGCTGGAATTTGAAGGCAGAAAACTATATCTGTTCCAGGACTATTCTGCAACAGTAGCAGCCAGAAGAAAAGAATTTACACCTTACTGCAAGCAACTCATGGAGCAAGGCAGGCCAGCAGCCCTTCTATATCCAGCGAGACTACGGCTGCATACAACCAATGGTCCTCTGTTCTTTGAGTCACCACAGCAGCTCAAGCTACATTTGCAGAGAGAGAGCGAACAACGACAACCACAAGATCAAGAAAACCGTCCCTCTATCTCAGGAAGATGAGAATTGCTGCCAGGATCATAGAAGAAGAAGTATAAAGCACCTTAAACACTAAGAACTGTTAATTCAACAGGGCCACTACGTTCAGCCAGATGACTTTTGAAAACAGAGACACTGCTTAAGGCCTCAGAAAGCATAGAGTAAAGCCTCTTAAAAACTAAAGGACATGAAAACCTATATCCTTTACAAGGGGGGGGGGGGGGGGGGAATGGGAAACGGGAAAATTCTGTTACTATTTATTGTCTGTTATACTGTTGAAATTTATTGCATGTATTTGTCTCTTTTGCACAAATTCAAGAAACGGTTTTGAAAGTTTAAAAGTTAAGACTCACTAACCTGATTGCTTATTGTTTATCATAGTGATAGATAGACTCCATCAGATCTAAGGGCGCTCCCCCAGGGGGAAAATAGACAGATTTTGGACACTGCAGAAAACAGTAAGTAACGCTTATTAACCTATACTGCAACACTCACACATAGCACTTCACACCTCACAACCTAGACAATTCGTGACACCCATACACACAAGACACCCACTGTAGCACAATGAAAATCACCACCTGGAATGTGGGAGGGATAACATCGCCCATTAAAAGGAAGGCGATTCTGAGACAGTTAAATACAAAAAAGGCCGACATAGCCATACTAGAGGAAACACATCTATCGCAAATAGAACATCAAAAACTTAAGCAGGGATGGGTGGGAGAAGTACTCTTCACACCCTATGAAAACAAAAGAGCGAGAGGGATTGCAATACTGTTTCGAAAGGGACTGAATTACGACATTTCACAGGTGATCTCTGATGTTGAGGGTAGATATCTGATTATAAAACTAAAAATTGACACACTATCCCTGATTCTTTGCGGTATATATGGCCCCCAGACACAGAAGAGAGAATTTCTAATACACCTCCAAAGCAAACTCTTGCAATTTTCAGACCTACCCATTATAGTGGGTGGGGATTACAATATAGCGCCTCAGACACCTGCAGACAGATTCCGTTACCCCACTAGCAACACAAAACCCAAACAGCCATGGACAGGATCTAGAAGAGAAACATTGATTCTTAAAAACTTTAAAAATAGTCTAGGTCTTATAGATGTATGGAGAGAAAGAAACCCTGAGGCTCGGGATTACACATGTGCACATCCATCGAAAACCACACTTTCCCGCATAGACTATTTCCTAGTCTCAAGTCACTTATCCTCTAGGATAGGAGACATTATGATAGATCCCATAACCATCTCAGACCACTCACCAGTGACACTAGTGTTAACTACTGATGCCCCTCAGAGAAAGATGTGTGGGTGGAGATTCCCTACGCATCTGTATCACGACCTCAACTTGCGAAAACACTTGGTGGGAGAGTGGTTAGCTTACAAAGATCTTAACAAACAACACATAAACGACATCTCGCTGTTTTGGGAAACGGCAAAAGCGGTGCTAAGAGGGGGGATCACAACTTATGCAATTAGAATAAAAAACATTTGCAGAAAGAGAGGTGAACTACTTCTCCGCCAACTCCTAAATGCAAGGAATCAATACCTTAGACACCAGACAGACCAAAACAGATTACATTACAAAGACATCAAGACCCTCAGAGACACTCATCTTATTCAGACAGCAGGCAGAGCCCAAACTCGAATGCAGGCTAAATTCTATCGTTATGGTAATCGCACAGGTAAATTACTAGCAAAAATCACCAAACTAACCAGGAAACCTAACACTATAGAAGCCATACAGAAACAGGGAACAATACTAACAAAAAAAGAGGATATACACAAAACATTCGTAGACTACTATTCCAAACTGTATAGCCCACAGAGAGTAGATGAGGAACTGAAACAAAACTTTGGGAAGGACTTGGCCCTCCCTCAAATAACTGAGGCACAGTTACAGACCTTAAATGGCCCAGTGGACTCCCTAGAGATCACTAGGGCTATTGACGCTTTGCCCCTAGAAAAAAACCCCGGCCCTGACGGCCTACCGGGGGAGTTCTATAAAATGATCAGGGAGGAGGTGGCGGAGACACTCACCTTACTGTTCAATGGCATAATGAAAGGAAGGGCAGACCTATCAAATAGATTCACGGAAGCGAATGTGACAGTCATCCCCAAACCAGACAGAGACCCACTACTGACATCCTCGTATAGACCAATTTCACTACTCAACTCAGACTACAAACTGTTCACCAAAATTCTAGCCAACAGACTGACGGGGATATTACCGGACCTGCTACACGAAGACCAGACAGGGTTTGTTAGAGGGAGATCCTCAGTTAAGAACATGAGAAAATTGCAGCTAGTTCTGTCACACTACTGGGGGGAAGGAAAACAGGAGGGAGACCAGAGGGAGGGAGACGCTTGTATATTACTGGTAGACGCCGAAAAAGCGTTTGATAAGATACTGTGGGACCATCTCTTCACAACCCTTGGGAAATTTGGGATTCAGGGCGACTTTATGACAGCCACCTACGCACTGTATGACGAACCCCGAGCAGCAATTCTAGTTAATGGCGAACCATCACACACTTTCCCGCTAATGAGAGGCACAAGACAGGGATGCCCACTATCTCCGCTCCTTTTTGACCTGGCCCTTGAACCACTAGCAACCAAAATTAGGAAAAACACGGAAGGATTAACTATAGGCAAAGAAACTCTCCACATATCCCTTTTCGCAGATGATATGATCCTATATGCCAGCGACCCCAGGCGAAATATCCCTATTTTAATGCACATCATCACCGAGTTCGGTCAAATTTCAGGATACTGCATAAATAAAGATAAGTCAGAGCTGTTATGGTTAAGGAATGAGTCACCAGCAGAACCACTACAAGATAATTTTAAGATTGTTACTAACTCGTTTAAATATCTAGGTATTATTCTCTCTAGAGACCCCAGAGAGTGGTATGGACTTAACTTCAGACCACTAATCAAGGAACTAAGACACACACTCCTAAATTGGACACCACTACCACTGACACTGTCGGGAAGAGTAGGGCTAATTAAGATGATCCTGTTTCCCAAACTGCTATATGCACTACAAATGCTACCCAAACTCCTACACAAACAAGACCTACAGACACTGAATAGAGACATACTTCACTTTTTATGGAAGGGGAAAAGACATAGAATAGGACATAAAAAAATGACGTGCACACCAGAGATGGGGGGACTAGCACTCCCAAATATAGAGTACTACAACTGGGCAGCTTTAGCTAAATATGTAATGGATTGGCTTTTGGACAGAAATGTCTTCACAAATGGTACACTAGAGTCAGAACTTATTGCTCCGTGGTCACTAAAAATGCTCCCACACATGACTCACACACAGCTAGAAAGAACAGTAGGGCACAATACTATCTTCCTCCAACCTGTAAGAGCATGGCGGAAAATCTGCAGGGCCTTGAAAATAACATGCAAAAATACAGTATACTTACCCCTACGGGGTAACCCAGATTTCCAGGCGGGTTTCACCACATCGCCTTTCAGACAATGGGAAACAAGGGGACTGACTACTATCAGACAAGTCCTGACGCCAGACCAAAAATCAGTCAAATCGTTTGCCGAATTACAATTAGAATTTAATCTACCTTACAAACACCACTTCGCATTCCTACAGACAAGACACTACGTTCAAAGCATTCTGGGGACGGGTGACATGCCGGACACCAACTGTGAAATATACAAGCTACTGACTCTGACAAGGGGAGGACTGACCTCAATCTCACATACATACAAAGCACTCCAAACATTGACTAATAAGGCTGCGAGAGATCAAATTCAACATAAATGGAGCACCTGGACTCCAAACCCAGTTACGGACCAAATCATTGAACAAAGTGTTTTAAAGGTGAGGAAGGCATCACTATCAAACGACATCAGGGAATCACATACAAAACTACTACATAATGCTTACATAACACCAAAGATGTTCCACAAATGGTGTCCTGAGACTTCGGGACTTTGCCCAAAATGCACGCACCCAAACCCCAACATCCTCCACATGATTTGGCAATGCCCAAAACTCACGAGATTCTGGAACATGGCACACAAATGGGCAATGAGAGTTACGGGAGGGAGTATAGACCTAAATATCCACGTGGTGATATTCCTCCACACACAATCGGACACAAACAAACACATGACATTTGTTCATAATGTTATACTGCTTGCCAGAAAGCTTATCCTCAAGAAGTGGATGGAGCCTGATCCGCCAACACTAACACATCTCAAATTAGAACTACAACAGCAAATGATTTGGGAACAAGTAGACACACAGGGTGACATCATAAAACGAACTAAACATTTCCTCAACAAATGGGAACCCTTGATTCACACCTTAGACTTAACACATCAGAGACAAATACTGTACCCACTCAAAAACTCAGAGGTCGTTCTGGAAGCCCAGTTACGAGGCAAATGGAACATTTTCTAAACTTTCCAATTAACAAGGTACCGAACCAATAGAGAGACTAAAGATGAGAGACAGGAATGGAACCCTGGGGGGGCGCTCTGGGTCAAGTCAGGAGAAAATAGGAAGCAGAGATGGATGGGGAGGATGGGAAATTAAGCTGTTGATATATGAAACCCAACATCGAATGAAGGACTCACTCATAATAGAGCTGCAATGACTTGCTGATTGCAAAGAACTACAAAATACTAAAGACTCTTGGAAATCTTTTGATCGGCTCTAATATGTTATGCAAGCTATACTGTTATCTGTTGCCTTACCAGATAGGGGAACTAGATGTAAGAAGTTAGATGAGAAGAGAGGGAAGACAAGTAATGTCTGGAGTAGCTATGTTAATAGATTATAGAAGAAAATACAGTGCTGTCTTTGGTTGCAATTATTGTCATCATATTTTACAATTTTTCTGTATATATCATTTGTTGCCTTATTCAGTGCTGGATATATAAATAAAGAATTTAAAAAAAAAAAAAAAAAAAAAATAGGTGGCGGCGGGGTAGGGGGCTCACATTAGGGGTTAATGTAGTTAAAATAGGTGGCGGCGAGGTAGGGGGCTCACATTAGGGGGTAATAATTTTAATGCAGGTGGCGGCGGGGTAGGGGGCTCACATTAGGGGGTAATAATTTTAATATAGGTGGCGGCGGTGTAGGGGGATCACATTAGGGGGTAAGACATTTAATGTAGGTGGTGGCGGTGTAGGGGGGGCAGATTAGGGGGTAAGACATTTAATGTGGCTGGCGGCGGGGTCCGGGAGCGGCGGTTTAGGGGTTAATATATTTATTGTTAGGAGTGAGAGAGGGGATTGCGGATAGAGGGGTATACGTGTCGGGATGATGTTTGGAAGGCGTGTTACACAGTAACGAGAGATTTAAGACTTTAGTTCGTTTTTTTATGCGGCGGCAGTTTCTAAAGTGCCGTGAGTCACTGGCGACTCCAGAAATTTGTACTTACGCTGATTTCTGGACATGGCTAGTTTGTCCGACTTAAGCAACTGCCGGCGCCGTATATGTGATAGCTTGCTGTGCGAGCTGAAACTACGGGCGGCGCAGGTTTACACGCTTGCGCCGAAACCTGCGCCGTATATATCAGATCGCGCCCCATATTCGATCAGGTCGAGCAGGCGGACAGGTCGCTGCTTCATAACTTCTGTCTCCGGCGAGCCTCCACATGGAGCTTGATAAATTGACCCCAGAGCATGCACTTTTAAACAACTTTATTTTCTTTGTTCTCATGGTATCTTTTGTTGAGAAGCAGGGATAAAAGCTCAGGCGCGCGTACGTGTCTGAAGCACTATATGGCAGCAGTTTTACAAGAATGTAAAACTGCTATGCAATGCTCCAGACCCCTACTTTGGTATCTCAGTAATAAAAAATACTATGGCAACAAAGCAAATTTGATAATAGAATATGAAACTTTTTTAAATTGTATGCTTTGTCAGAATCACAAAATACAAATTTGGGGTTTCATATCCCTTTAACTACCATGTCTTTTTGGTAGATTTAACGTCAGATGAGTGATCTCATTCTTCATTCTTAATATCAGCATTAATGTGTTTCTGCAAGCTGAAATCTGACTTGAAAAAAAGAAATTAGACATGAGAGGCTACTGGTAGTACAGTACCAGGAAGTGTCAGCTCCCATTTCCCCAAATTGAATAGTGACTTAAGTATCCCAGGTTCTTCAGGTCCCATATTCTCATTTACTAGGCTCATGGAATTTGCATCAAACAGCTTTACCTTTGGAGGCAGAGTTTGCCACTGCAAGAGCAAGACGTGCTCTATAGCAGCTCTGTACAGGCTTCCTTATCTACTCAAATAACCCTTTACTTTTTTTGGCAGTTTTAAGCTTACAAGTGGTTTTGAAAAACAGCCATGCTACCAACCTGACCCATGAAAGTGCTTTGAGATGATTCACGAGTGGATGCGGCCTAGCACCCCTGCTGTTTCAACGAGGCATGATTTATAGGATGACCTTATACTTACCCTAAAGCGCCTAACGTTTGGCGATTTTTCCTTGAAGAGGGATTGCGGTGGAGTTCATTCCAGAGCCTCTTTCACTGTTGTTGCTGCGACAGAAGGACTGCTGAAGCATTCATCACGACCGGTGCAATTCCGGATTCGGGTAACCTTGGAGCCGCGAGTCTCCTCTACGCACACCACACGCAGCCATATAAACTGCTATTTTCCCACATTATACAGGTGCATCAAAGTGGTTTATATTTCTATATCACCTTTCCACCACCAGCCCCTCCAATGAACTGTTAAGAATTAGAAAGACCCCATATTATCCGGCACCAGCTCATGCAATACATCATGCATCTTTAAATCATTAAGGGGGTGCTGGGGGCTCCCAAGCCTGAGTGGTTTTACCTTTAACTTTATTACTTGGACCCTTCAATAGCTACATTTATCACAGTGTACCTTATCTGCATATAAACGGATTACAACTGAAATTTGTGACTGCACAGTATATGATATTCCTTATATTCTGATGTGCTATGCTATGGCACACGTCACTGTGGAAAGTAAACAGGAAGTGGTCACTGTGGATAGGAAACAGGAAGATGCTGCTGTGGATCAAGCTAACTTTCTTTCTTATGCTCAAAATTTAGCTGACCAGATGACCAGATTAGAAGAAAAAACTTGCAGACATAGAGGACCACTTGAGGCGGATTAATTTGAGAAATAGAGGAGTCCCTGAAACAACCCCACCTACTACACCTTCTGAGAGCCTCATTCCCCTTCTACACATACAAGGAATAAATCATATGTGCCTCACTGACACATCCAGACCTTCCTGAGAAGTTAAAAGGTTTCATCATCTTTGCAGATCTTTCAGCCAGAACATTACAGCAAAGAAGATCCTTTGGTGAATTTACTAAACCACTATGAGCAAATAATATCAAATATAGTATCACCCTTTTCTTCAACAAGCAGTTGCTGTTAATATGATTTTTGCAATATTCAGATTACCTTGTATGCAATGTACTGTATTATTTGAATATGCCTCAATAAAAAATATTATTTAAAAAACAAAACAAAAAAAAAAACCTTTAACTTTCCCGGAAGGCATTCAAATGGAGCCATCATCATACCCCCACAGCTCTTTTTTGATTTTCATTGATGAAGGGTTTTGTATAGCTTTGCGTGACTTCAGCCCTGCCCCTAGGAGCCTATTTAGAACAATCTTCACTGTCCACTTTACCTCTGCTGCCATTTGCCATTCTTTTTGTAGGTCACTTGATGTCATCCTACGGTTGTTGAGTGACATTCTAATGAATTCGAGGTCATCCCGGGCAGTGGAGAGTCAGTTTAACCCTCTGCTGGTCTGTAGCTTTGTTGTCTTCAATGTCTGCAGGTATGAACTGCCATCTTTGACATTTTAAAGATGGAAGCAACCTGATGCTCACTGTATTTCTCTGCCAGTAAAGCCACAATTGAACCCTTCTTTTATGCACTGAAAACTTTTTTTTTCCAACACTTTTGGCATGGTCAAAAGTTATTGTTTTATTCCAATTACATGTGAGGTACTACTAGCACTGTTTTTGCCATCCAATTGGTTCTATTCCAAGAGGATAGTGATGACCAAAGCAGTGTTTTTTATATTTTTCCTCATTAAATAAGATTTGGTTCAGGTGATCACCTAATCAGTACCTCATTAAGTAGAATGAGTTGTGTCTGAGTTGAAATTCAACAGACTCAGACACTGGAATGGAATGGCTGCCATACATGTAGAGATGCTGATTTAACAACACAAAAAGTACTGTTCTCGTTAAATATAGATTATTTTTAATTTACTCAAACATAACAGAGATGCATCTGATCTGACATGTAACTTACATAAAATTAATTGCTGTTTGGAAATTGAGCTGGTATAAAATGCCTTTCATCTGCCAAGTGTCTTCAACGTTGCTGCTGTTTCAGTTAGCTATATTTTTCTGGCATTTTTACTGCATTTACAAATCTTCATAAATATATTATATCTGCAGTTTAGTTCACTGGACCATTAAATGTTAAACCCCATTTTTCAGGTGCTTTTGACAAATTATTTTTATTGTAATTAGCCGCTTTCTTCTTAATTGAATTGACTTTGGATAATTAGTTATTCAATATATATTTTAATCTCCATTCACAATAGATTTCACATCTAATAAGATTATTTGTAGATGACTAACAAAACTCTTTAACAACATTACATCATAGTAGACTGTTATTGATTATTACTACTATAATTATTATTTATTATTGATTGTAGTTTCTAAAATATATCATGTTATTTTTATTTTGGTTTTCACAAATACATATATATATATATATATATATATATATATATATATATAAAAATATATATATTATAATAATATATTTATATTATTATATAATATAAATATTTTAAATTATATATATTTATATATACAGATATCATATACATATACTGTATACAGTATATATATATATATATATATATACATGTATAATATATATATATATATATATATATATATATATATACAGGGAGTGTAGAATTATTAGGCAAATGAGTATTTTGACCACATCATCCTCTTTATGCATGTTGTCTTACTCCAAGCTGTATAGGCTCGAAAGCCTACTACCAATTAAGCATATTAGGTGATGTGCATCTCTGTAATGAGAAGGGGTGTGGTCTAATGACATCAACACCCTATATCAGGTGTGCATAATTATTAGGCAACTTCCTTTCCTTTGGCAAAATGGGTCAAAAGAAGGACTTGACAGGCTCAGAAAAGTAAAAAATAGTGAGATATCTTGCAGAGGGATGCAGCACTCTTAAAATTGCAAAGCTTCTGAAGCGTGATCATCGAACAATCAAGCGTTTCATTCAAAATAGTCAACAGGGTCGCAAAAAGCGTGTGGAAAAACCAAGGCGCAAAATAACTGCCCATGAACTGAGAAAAGTCAAGCGTGCAGCTGCCAAGATGCCACTTGCCACCAGTTTGGCCATATTTCAGAGCTGCAACATCACTGGAGTGCCCAAAAGCACAAGGTGTGCAATACTCAGAGACATGGCCAAGGTAAGAAAGGCTGAAAGACGACCACCACTGAACAAGACACACAAGCTGAAACGTCAAGACTGGGCCAAGAAATATCTCAAGACTGATTTTTCTAAGGTTTTATGGACTGATGAAATGAGAGTGAGTCTTGATGGTCAGAAAAGGAGAGTTTATCAGGAGCGCTATAGCTAAAGGTGCTGGGAGGTAAGACTATATAAATGAAATTGGAATAGACATTTAGTGTATCTTAAAAAATAGCATCAATTTAATGCACAGCAAATAATACACAATAATAAATAAAAACGGACGTCTCCGTGATTAAAAGTCCTTAAGTTGCCGCCATATGATAATTGTAATAGCAGAGAAAGTTTGTAGTACAATAAATGACAGTCTGGTGTACACTTACAGTATCCTTAATGTATGTTGGTTTGCTAGCAAACAGGGGCTTACCCCAAACTTTCCACTCGATATCCTCCGTGAGTTGGTTACAGCCGTTAGCATGGTGACACCGCTAATGTAGGCGCTGTCTCAGATCGGCTCCTCTGATTGGTCCAAACTCGGACCTAGTCAGCAGCAGACAGGGGCTTGCCACAAACTTTCCCCTCGATGGGGCAGATGGATGGGCCCGTGACTGGATTGGTAAAGGGCAGAGAGCTCCAGTCCGACTCAGACGCCAGCAAGGTGGAGGTGGAGTACTGGTTTGGGCTGGTATCATCAAAGATGAGCTTGTGGGGCCTTTTCGGGTTGAGGATGGAGTCAAGCTCAACTCCCAGTCCTACTGCCAGTTTCTGGAAGACACCTTCTTCAAGCAGTGGTACAGGAAGAAGTCTGCATCTTTCAAGAAAAACATGATTTTCATGCAGGACAATGCTCAATCACACGCGTCCAAGTACTCCACAGCGCGGCTGGCAAGAAAGGGTATAAAAGAAGAAAATCTAATGACATGGCCTCCTTGTTCACCTGATCTGAACCCCATTGAGAACCTGTGGTCCATTATCAAATGTGAGATTTACAAGGAGGGAAAACAGTACACCTCTCTGAACAGTGTCTGGGAGGCTGTGGTTGCTGCTGCACGCAATGTTGATGGTGAACGGATCAAAACACTGACAGAATCCATGGATGGCAGGCTTTTGAGTGTCCTTGCAAAGAAAGGTGGCTATATTGGTCACTGATTTGTTTTTGTTTTGTTTTTGAATGTCAGAAATGTATATTTGTGAATGTTGAGATGTTATATTGGTTTCACTGGTAAAAATAAATAATTGAAATGGGTATATATTTGTTTATATTTGCCTAATAATTTTGCACTCCCTGTATATATACAGGGAGTGCAGAATTATTAGGCAAGTTGTATTTTTGAGGATTAATTTTATTATTGAACAACAACCATGTTCTCAATGAACCCAAAAAACTCATTAATATTAAAGCTGAATAGTTTTGGAAGCAGTTTTTAGTTTGTTTTTAGTTATAGCTATTTTAGGGGGATATCTGTGTGTGCAGGTGACTATTACTGTGCATAATTATTAGGCAACTTAACAAAAACAAATATATACCCATTTCAATTATTTATTTTTACTAGTGAAACCAATATAACATCTCAACATTCACAAATATACATTTCTGACATTCAAAAACAAAACAAAAACAAATCAGTGACCAATATAGCCACCTTTCTTTGCAAGGACACTCAAAAGCCTGCCATCCATGGATTCTGTCAGTGTTTTGATCTGTTCACCATCAACATTGCGTGCAGCAGCAACCACAGCCTCCCAGACACTGTTCAGAGAGGTGTACTGTTTTCCCTCCTTGTAAATCTCACATTTGATGATGGACCACAGGTTCTCAATGGGGTTCAGATCAGGTGAACAAGGAGGCCATGTCATTAGATTTTCTTCTTTTATACCATTTCTTGCCAGCCACGCTGTGGAGTACTTGGACGTGTGTGATGGAGCATTGTCCTGCATGAAAATCATGTTTTTCTTGAAGGATGCAGACTTCTTCCTGTACCACTGCTTGAAGAAGGTGTCTTCCAGAAACTGGCAGTAGGACTGGGAGTTGAGCTTGACTCCATCCTCAACCCGAAAAGGCCCCACAAGCTCATCTTTGATGATACCAGCCCAAACCAGTAATCCACCTCCACCTTGCTGGCGTCTGAGTCGGACTGGAGCTCTCTGCCCTTTACCAATCCAGCCACGGGCCCATCCATCTGGCCCATCAAGACTCACTCTCATTTCATCAGTCCATAAAACCTTAGAAAAATCAGTCTTGAGATATTTCTTGGCCCAGTCTTGACGTTTCAGCTTGTGTGTCTTGTTCAGTGGTGGTCGTCTTTCAGCCTTTCTTACCTTGGCCATGTCTCTGAGTATTGCACACCTTGTGCTTTTGGGCACTCCAGTGATGTTGCAGCTCTGAAATATGGCCAAACTGGTGGCAAGTAGCATCTTGGCAGCTGCACGCTTGACTTTTCTCAGTTTTTTCTCAGTTTTCCCTGTTGACTATTTTGAATGAAACGCTTGATTGTTCGCTTGATTAAACGCTTGATTGTTCGATGATCACGCTTCAGAAGCTTTGCAATTTTAAGAGTGCTGCATCCCTCTGCAAGATATCTCACTATTTTTTACTTTTCTGAGCCTGTCAAGTCCTTCTTTTGACCCATTTTGCCAAAGGAAAGGAAGTTGCCTAATAATTATGCACACCTGATATAGGGTGTTGATGTCATTAGACCACACCCCTTCTCATTACAGAGATGCACATCACCTAATATGCTTAATTGGTAGTAGGCTTTCGAGCCTATACAGCTTGGAGTAAGACAACATGCATAAAGAGGATGATGTGGTCAAAATACTAATTTGCCTAATAATTCTGCACTCCCTGTATATATATTATTATTTTTTAGGATTTTGTTTGCAAACAGTAATATTACTTTACATAAATAATCTTGTTAGGATTTGTATTGCTGTTTTATTTTGATTTATAATATAGTAGTCTAGTTAGAGTTGCTAGATTTTATTTTGATCTATCAAATAACTGAAGGACACTAATATTTCAGTAGTGAAATTAGGTTTATTGGATTAACAGAAAATGTGCAATATGCATCAAAACAAAATTAGACAGATGCATAAATTTGGGCACCCCAACAGAAATATTGCATCAATATTTAGTAGAGCCTCCTTTAGCAGAAATAACAGCCTCTAGATTTATTTATTAAATTATTTATAAAATATTTTACCAGGACGGATACATTGAGATGTCTCTCGTTTTCAAGTATGTCCTGGGTCCACAAAACATTGCATTGATACAATAGGGTACAATAAAATATAAAAAGCAATAATAATACACAATATATGCAAAAATGTAACATAGAACAGGTAGGAAATATATAATCAAACATGACAGGTGCATTCTGTTTTGAGATATGTAGAGAGGGATCTTTTAAAGGATTTTAGGCTTGGGAAGGTTTGAAAGTGTGCGTGATCTCATTCCATAATTGTTGTGCTCTGTAGGAAAAGGAGGATCGAGCTACATTCTTTTTGTATTGAGGCAAGCTAAATAATTTGCTGGTATTGGATTGGAGGTTATAGGAAGTGGGAATAGCCGGGGAGAACATTCTGCTCAGGTAGGGTGGGAGCTCCCCAGAAAGGCTCTTAAACACAAGGCAGGAAAGAAGAAGGGTGCGTCTGGATTCAAGCGACAGCCAGTTTAGTTCTTTTAGCATGTCACAATGGTGGGTCCTGTAGTTACATTGTAGCACAAAGCGGCAGAATGAGTTATACAATGTATTAAGTGTATTAAGGTGGGTTTGCGGTGCAAGTGCATATACTACGTCCCCGTAATCCATGATAGGCATCAGCATTTGCTCTACAATCTTTTCCTTTACTGTAGGGCTGAGGCAGGATTTGTTTCTGTACAGGGCACCTAGTTTTGGATAAAGTTTAGATGCAAGTTTTTCTATGTGGAGGCCAAAAGATATATTGGGGTCTTACAACATACCCAAGTATTTGAAAGAGTGGACTGCAATCAGTGTGCAATTGGATTTTGTTTTGATGCGTAGATGGGAATTGTGTAATTTGTGTAATTTAGGTCCCGTTCCAAAGATCATTGTGACAGTTTTGTCAGTGTTTAGGAAGAGTTTGTTTTTTGAGATCCACTTTTCTACCTCTGTGAACGGGTTTTGGAGCACTGCTTCAAGCTGCGGCAGATCGATATGCAGACAGAAATAGAAAAAAGGTTTTTGGACTGCACTAGCAGATATGATAGGTAGAGCCAACAGAGCAAAATGGGCTTTCTCCAAACCCAAAAGGAGAATATCTAAAAGTACATTTGATAGTTCTGATTCCTGAAAGGCAGGAGTCAAAACAATCCAATGTCTGTGGCGCTCAAACAAGAGCTTAGAACTTATTCACAATATGGCCTAAAAATATAATGAAAGTTAATGGGGTAGGGAATTAATAATGGAAATTAATTATGGAAATTAATATTGGAAATTAATATTATTTTAAAATGATATGATATTTATTAAAACACAAAAATAAATTATAAAGTTAAAAACTATACATAAAATGATTGGTTGCAATGCAAAAAATGAATACATCCGTTAGTTCATAGGTTTGCAAACATACAGAATTCACATATAAAATACAATATAAATACAGATGCAAATACAAATATAAACGTTAATGTGTATCATACAAATACACAAAGCCAAGGATATGTAAGGGAGCTTCAGAGACAGTGTAGTACACAGAAGAAAAAAGCAATGCTCCTCAAACAATTGCTCTAGCTAGCTTCATGAAAAGCGGACTTCCAAGATGATATACACAAAAGCGATTTCCTAAGGAAAGACAAGAAAAACAACTTGTCACCAGCGATAGAATGTTCACCAACAAAAGGTGTCCAATTTTACTTACACCGGGTAGTGTGTATTCCTGCTCCTCAGTAATTCTCAGAACAGCGTCCCACACTCAGTGATTGCGTGTCAGCGGTTACAGCATATTCAATCGATCTAAACGGAAGCTCCCTTACATATCCTTGGCTTTGTGTATTTGTATGATACACATTAACGTTTGTATTTGTATTTGCATCTGTATTTATATTGTATTTTATATGTGAATTCTGTATGTTTGCAAACCTATGAACTAACGGATGTATTCATTTTTTGTATTGCAACCAATCATTTTATGTATATTTTTTAACTTCATAATTTATTTTTGTTTTTTAATTAATATCATATCATTTTAAAATAATATTAATTTCCAATATTAATTTCCATCATTAATTTCCATTATTAATTCCTTACCACATTAACTTTCATTATATTTTTAGGCCATATTGTGAATAGGTTCTAAGCTCTTGTTTGAGCGCCACAGACATTGGATTGTTATGTATCCAGACACCAAGGATTCGTTAATTAGGGCTGTGACAGGTTTGACAATTGCCGGCGCACTGAGCTTCAACAGCATTGCTGTGATTTGAACAGGTCCAGACTGGTTTTTCATTTTTAGATTATTAAGGTGTTTCTTAATGACATTGATGGATACAGGTCTAAAATTTAATTTCTCTATATTGGGTCTTGGCTGATTTAGTGGGGCCTGATCCACATTTGTAGTTTCAGGATGCGTGTCATTTATTAGTTTGTCAATCAGGGTGGTGGAGTATCCAACAAAATAACTATTAAAGGCATTTGCTACTTCTAAGGGGAGTTGCAGGGTTTGGTTGTCCACATTGACAGTGGAGTATTGGGAGTGGATTGGTGGATTTTGTAAGTTATTTATGAGTTTCCAAAACTTTCTAGGGTTTGATATGTTATTGTTCAGATTTTCACAGAAATATTGGGCCTTGGCCAATTTTGTTTGTTTAGTGCATATATTTCACATTGTCTATATACACAGTGATCGTTCATAGAGCATGTATGCTTGAACTTTGACCACAATGAATCCCGAAACTGGTACATTTGAATTAAGTCAGCTGTGATCCAATTCAAGTGTGCTCCTTTTACTCTCACCTTACGCAGTGGGGCATGTAAATTCCAAACGTGTAGGAGTTCAAACTGAAAGAATTCAACTCCAGAGTCTAGATCTGGGATTAGGTTTAATCTGTGCCAGGGGAGGTTCTTGATGTCATTTCGAAATAATTGAAGATTCAATTTTTTTAAGGACCTGGTGATTTTAACCTTGGGAGAGGATTTAGTTGCCTTTATTTTGCGCACGCAGCACACTAAGCAGTGGTCACTGAAATTGTTAGGGAGAACACCTGCCTCCTGGATTCGGTCAGAAGAAGTGGAGAGAATCCAGTCGAGCAGGGTGTGGTTATGGCTTTTGATGTTTATGCGAGTTGGGGAGGAGATTAATTGCGTTAGCTGCAAAGATTTAAACAGCGAGCGACAACTATTATTTTTTGGATTCAGTCAATCAATATTAAAATCTCCAAAAACCAAAATTTCACTTTTTGGGTTTTGAGCTATGGTTTCACTAAGGAGATGTGCTATGTCAGAAAGAGAATGCTCAGGGGAGCTAGGTGGGTGGCGATAGATTCCTGCAACAATGATTGATTTACTGCACGGGATCTCAATTGTGCCAGAAAGGAAATCAAAGGTGGCAGGAGAGGTAGATTTTTGTAAGGGGGTGTACTTTATGGAATTGTCAACATGGATTACAATGCCGCCTCCTCTCTTTGCTCTGTCATTTCTATGGCATGAATACCCATGTATTGCAATGGCAGAGTCAGGTATTTTTGCGGTTAGCCATGATTCAAACTATCTTCCAGAGGCTACCTGTTTGCAAAGCAGTGGGACAGCTGAAATGAAGGTCTGTGTATTTTCTTGCAAGACTGGGGCAGATATACTTTAAATTCAGGCTGAAGGGGAGAGATATATTAGCATCAGATTGGCCTGCAAAACATTTAAAGGAATGGGGAGGGTATATCTATGGACATTTGAGCTAAGGGTCATTCAAGCAAAAACACAGGGAAAGTTCAAAATTACAGAGATAAGACAGAGGTATTCATCTAGGGGAATAAAACCATTAAACAAAATACAAAAAAAGATATATGGGCCTTAGCTGGTTAAACTAACTTTTAACATAATGGTCAGACATATTGGTGATAAAATATGCATTTAAAATAATAAAAACAAACAAAAAAAAATAAGAAAAATTAACAAACAAAATAACCAATACATATAACAATACACACATCAGAAAATAACAGGGTAGGTAAAATATATTGATATTACTATCTTCCAGAGGCTACCTGTTTGCATAGCAGTGGGGCAGCTGAAATGAAGGTCTGTGTATTTTCTTGCAAGACAGGGGCAGATATACTTTAAAATCAGGCTGAAGCAGAGAAATATATTAGCGTCAGATTGGCCTGCAAAAAAATAAAGGAATGAGGAGGGTATATCTATGGACATTTGAGCTAAGGGTCATTCAAGCAAAAACACAGGGAAAGTTCAAAATTACAGAGATAAGACAGAGGTATTCATCTAGGGGAATAAAACCATTAAACAAAATACAAAAAAAGATATATGGGCCTTAGCTGGTTAAACTAACTTATAACATAATGGTCAGACATAATGGTGATAAAATATGCATTTAAAATAATAAAAACAAACAAAAAAAAATAAAAAAAATTAACAAACAAAATAACCAATACATATAACAATACACACATCAGAAAATAACATGGTAAGTAAAATATAATGATATTACTATCTTCCAGAGGCTACTTGTTTGCATAGCAGTGGGACAGCTGAAATGAAGGTCTGTGTATTTTCTTGCAATACTGGGGCAGATATACTTTAAAATCATGCTGAAGGAAAGAGAAATATTAGTGTCAGATTGGCCTGCAAAAAATTTAAAGGAATGGGGGGGGGGGGTATATCTATGGACATTTGAGCTAAGGGTCATTCAAGCAAAAACACAGGGAAAGTTCAAAATTACAGAGATAAGACAGAGGTATTCATGTAGGGGAATAAAACTATTAAACAAAGTTAAAAAAAAAGATACATGGGCCTTAGCTGGTTAAACTAACTTTTAACATAATGGTCAGACATAATGGTGATAAAATATGCATTTAAAATAATAAAAACAAAAAAACAAAATTAAAAAATTAACAAACAAAATAATAACCAATACTTATAACAATACACACATCAGAAAATAACAGGGTAGGTAAAATATAATGATATTACTATCTTCCAGAGGCTGTTTGCATAGCAGTGGAACAGCTGAAATGAAGGTCTGTGTATTTTCTTACAAGACTGAGGCAGATATATAGTCTGTATTCTGGATGAAGGTATTTTAGACCATTCCTCCTTGCAAAACATCTCCAGTTCAGTTAGGTTTGATGGTTGCCAAGCATGGCCACCCCGCTTCAAATCACCGCACAGATTTTCAATGGTATTCAGGTCTGGGGACTGGGATGGCCATTCCAGAACATTGTACTTGAGTAGATTTTGAGCAGTGTTTTGGCTCGTTGTCTTTTTGAAATATCCAGCCCCGGCGTAACTTCAACTTTGTGACTGATTCCTCATCATTATTATCAAGTATCTCATGATATTGAGTGGAATCCATACGACCCTCAACATTAACAAGATTCCCAGTACCGGCACTGGCCACACAGCCCCACAGCATGATGGAACATCCACCAAATGTTGTCTTGGAATGCTGTGTTCTTTTGCCGCCATGCATAACACCCCTTGCTATGACCAAATAACTCAATCTTTGTTTCATCAGTCTACAGCACCTTCTTCCAAAATGAAGCTGGCTTGTCCAAATATGCGTTTGCATACCTCAAGCGACTCTGTTTGTGGAGTGTGTGCAGAAAAGGCTGCTTCCGAATCCCATACAGCTTCTCCTTGTGCAAAGTGTGCTGAATTGTTGAACAATGCACAGTGAAACCATCTGCAGCAAGATGATGTTGTAGGTCTTTGGAGGTGGTCTGTGGGCTGTTTTTGACCGTTCCTTTGCCTTTACCTCTCCGATATTTTACTTGGCCTGCTATTTCTGGCCTTAACAAGAACTGGGTCTGTGGTTTTCCATTTCCTCACTATGTTCCTCACAGTGGACACTGACAGCTTAAATCTCTGTGATAGCTTTTTGTAGCCTTCCCATAAACCATAATGTTGAACAATCTTTGTTTTCAGGTAATTTTCAGGTTGTTTTGAGGCCCCCATGTTGCCACTCTTCAGAGTAGAGTCAAAGAGAACAACAACTTGCAATTGGCCACCTTAAATACCTTTTCTCATGATTGGATGCACCTGTCTATCAAGTTCAAGGCTTAATGGGCTCGCCAAACCAATTGTGTGTTCCAATTAATCAGTGCTAGGTAGTTACAGGTATTCAAATCAACAAAATGACAAGGGTGACCAAATTTATGCACCTGTCTAATTTCGTTTTGATGCATATTGCACATTTTCTGTTAATCTAATAAACCTCATTTCACTACTGAAATATTACTGTGTCCTTCAGTTATTTGATAGATCAAAATGAAATTTCTGATCCAAACACCCAATTATTTATAAATGAAAATCATGGAAATTGTCAGGGGTGCCCAAACATCTGCATACAACTGTAGGTGTAAGTATGTATTTATGTATCTATATGTGTATATATGTATTTTCAGACACATATAAGCCCATAAATACATATGTACATATATATGGACATATATATATATATATATATATATATATATATATATATATATATATATATATATATATATATAAATGTTTTGGTCAGATCAGCTCAAAGAACAACCTGGATTAGTGGTGTAATAGAGAAACCTAAGACAACTAATATGAAGTGTCACAGGGTGCACAGAAGGAATCAGGTACTGGTATTAAATCAAATACTGAAAAATGAAAATGATAGAAAAAAAGAAAAAGATAAAGAAAAGAAAAAGGATTCCTTAGCCAGCACTTCTCATATAAATACCATACAATTATATCAGAAAATAGGTGTCCAATAATCCAAAATAAAGCACACTAACAGGCTGTTATGTAGGCAGACTTTCCCGCTACGCCATGTGTATAGCAACAACTCGTCTTTCACTCGGGTGGCCCTTCCCGTATTCTAACATGTCTCGGGAAGGGCCCAGAGTGAAAGACGAGTTGTTCAGGCTCGCCAGAAACAGCAGTTATGAAGCAGCGGTCACAAAGACCGCTGCTCCATAACCTGTCCGCTTGCTCTGAGCAGGCGGACAGACATCGCCGGAAATCAACCCGATCGAGTATGATCGGGTTGATTGACACCCCCCTGCTGACGGCCCATTGGCAGCGAGTCTGCAGGGGGTGGCGTTGCACCAGCAGCTCTTGTGAGCTGCTGGTGCAATGCTGAATACAGCAAGCGTATTGCTCGCCGTATTCAGCGAGGTCTGGCGGACCTAAATATAGGCCAATGTGTTGTTAATAAAAAAAAATTAAAAAAATTGAACTACAGAAAAAAATAAACAAATTATCAAAAATTAAAAAATTAAACCTAAGACCTATGAAAATTAAAAATCCCCCCCAAATAAAAACACCCCCTAATCTAATGCTGAACTACCAATAGCCCTCAAAAGGGCTTTTTGTAGGGCATTGCCCTAAGTTAAACAGCTGTTTTGCAGTTACAAAAAATTCTAAGTCCCCCCTAACAGTAAAACCCACAAACCCACCAAACCCCCCAAATTAAATAAATAAACCTAACACTAAAAAACCTAAACTATCCATTGCCCTGAAAAGGGCATTTGTATAGGCATTTCCCTTGAAAGGGCATTCAGCTCTTTTGCTGTCCATCCCTAATCTAAAATAAAAAAAAATAAAAATTAAAAAAACCTAAGTCTAAACCCCCCAAAAAATAAAAATAAAACCTAATCCCTATGAAAATAAAAAAGCCGCCCCCCCAAATAAAAACACCCCCTAATCTAATGCTAAACTACCAATAGCCCTTTAAAGGGCTTTTTGTAGGGCATTGCCCTAAATTAAATAGCTCTTTTGCAGTTACCAAAAATTCTAAGTCCCCCCTAACAGTAAAACCCACCACCTACCAAACCCCCAAAATAAATAAACCTAACACTAAAAAACCTAAGGTATCCATTGTCCTGAAAAGAGCATTTATATGGGCATTGCCCTTAAAAGGGCGTTCAGCTCTTTTGATGCTCTTCAAAATTAAAAAAAAAATATTTAAAAAATAAAAACCTAAGTCTAACCCCAAAAATTAAACCTGAATTTAAATTAATCTAAAATGACAGAAAATAAAAAAAATCTAATATTACAGAAAATAAAAAAACAAAATGATCAAATTTTAGAAAATTATACCTAATCCATATGAAAATAAAAAAGCCCCCCAAAATAAAAGCACCCCCTACTCTAAGAATAAACTGCCAGTAGCCCTTAAAAGAGCTTTTTGCAGGGCATTGTCCCAAGATAAACAGCTCTTTTGCATTCAAAATACACAAAGTCCCCCCTAACAGTAAACACCCCCACTCACCAAACCCCCAAAACAAAAAACCTAACACTAAAAAACCTAAATTACCCATTACCCTGAAAAGGGCATTTGTTGGGCATTGCCCTTTAAAGGGCATTTAGCTCTTTTACAAAATGGCCACGCTAATCTAAATAAAAAAAAATATATATATTTTTTTTTAAACCTAAGTCTAACCCCCAGGTTGGTACTCACTGTTCCTGAAGTCCGGCGGAGAAGGTCCTGTCCTATGCGATGAAGTCTTCTTCCAAGCGGCGACCTCTTCTTTCTTCTTCCAGGAACAATTCGGTGCGGAGCGGAGCTGAACACCAATGACCGCGGAGCTGAGGACCGGCGACCCTAGAACTGAAGACCGATGACCCTGGAACTGAAGACCGGCGAGCGCGGAGCCATGGAGAGTGGAGTATCCTCTTCTTACGATCGCTGCCATACACTGGATAGAGAATTCAAGGTATGCGATTAAAGATGGCGTCCCTTGAATTCCTATTGACTAAAATTCTATTGGCTGATTTGAATAGCCAACAGAATTTCAGTAGCTCTCATCCTATTGGCTGATTTGAACATCAAATAGGATTTGAGTAGCTCTCATCCTATTGGCTGATTTGAATTTGAAGAATCAAATCAGCCAAAAGGAATTCAAGGGACGCCATCTTTAATCACGTACCTTGAATTCACTATGCAGTGTATGGCGGCGATCGTACGAAGAGGATCCTCCACGCTCCATGGCTCCGTGGTCGCCGGTCTTCAGTTCCCGGGTCGCCAGTCTTCAGCTCCGCGGTCATTGGTCTTCAGCTCCGCTCCGCGCTGGATTGTTCCTGAAAGAAGAAAGAAGAGGTCGCCGCTTGGAAGAAGACTTCACCGCATGGGACAGGACCTTCTGCGCCGGATTTCAGGAACGGTGAGTACCAACCTGGGGGTTAGACTTAGGTTTTTTTTTTTTTATTTAGATTAGGGTGGGCATTTTGTAAAAGAGCTAAATGCCCTTTTAAGGGCAATACCAAACAAATGCCCTTTTCAGGACAATGGGTAGTTTATTTTTTTTAGTGTTAGGTTTTTATTTTGGGGTGTTTGGTGGTTGGGGGGGTTTTACTGTTAGGGGGGACTTTGTTTATTTTGAATGTAAAAGAGCTATTTATCTTGGGGCAATGCCCTGCAAAAAAGCCCTTTAAAGGGCTACTGGCAGTTTATTCTTAGATTAGGGGGTGGTATTATTTTGGGGGTGATTTTTTATTTTCATAGGGATTAGGTTTAATTATTTTTTGTAACTTTAGTATTTTTTAGTTTAGGTCATTTGTGTTAATTTAGGTTAGGG
Organism: Bombina bombina; assembly: GCF_027579735.1. Taxonomy (NCBI): domain Eukaryota; kingdom Metazoa; phylum Chordata; class Amphibia; order Anura; family Bombinatoridae; genus Bombina; species Bombina bombina. Next base: position 1,337,578,581 of record NC_069499.1, read on the forward strand.
GGTGTTAGGTTAGAGGGCTTAGTAATTGAATTAGTTATTTGTGTTGTGGGTGCTGGTGGTTTAAGGGCTTAATAGGTTAATTAGGTTTATTGTGATGTGGGGGTTTTGCTGTTTAGGGGTTAATAGGGTAAATAGGTTTATTGCGATGTGGGGTTTTGCGGTTTAGAGGTTAATAGGGTAAATAGGTTTATTGCGATGTGGGGGTTTTTCGATTTATGGGTTAATAGGTTAATTATGTTTATTGCGATGTGGGGATTTTGCGGTTTAGGGGTTAATAGGGTAATTAGGTTTATGTCGATGTGGGGGTTGTGCGTTTTAGGGGTTAATAGGGTAAATAGGTTATTGCAATGTAGGGGTTTTGTGGTTTAGGGGTTAATAGGTTAATTATGTTTATTGCGATGTGGAGATTTTGCAGTTTAGGGGTTAATACGATAATTAGGTTTATTGCAATGTGGGGTTTTTACAGTTTAGGGGTTAATAGGGTAATTAGGTTTATTGCGATGTGGTGGTTTTGCGGTTTAAGGGTTATCAGGGTAATTAGGTTTATTGCAATGTGGGTGGTTGACGGTTAAGGGATTAAAGGATTAATTATTTTATTATTTTGCAATGTGTGGGTTTGTGGTGTATTTTTTAGCTTAGGTAATTTGTGTTAATTTAGGGGGTGTTAGGTTAGGGGATATTAGGGTAGAGGGCTTAGTAATTTAATTAGTTATTTGCATTGTGGGTGTTGGCGGTTTAAGGGGTTAATAGGTTAATTAGGTTTATTGCGATGTGGGGGTTTTGTGGTTATGGGGTTAATAGGTTAATTATGTTTATTGCGATGTGGGGATTTTGCGGTTTAGGGGTTAATAGGGTAATTAGGTTTATGTCAATGTGGGGTTTTTGCATTTAAGGGGTTAATAGGGTAAATAGGTTTATTGCAATGTGAGGGTTTTGCGGTTTAGGGGTTAATAGGTTAATTATGTTTATTGCGATGTGGGGATTTTGCGGTTTAGGGGTTAATATGGTAATTAGGTTTATTGCGATGTGGGGGTTTTGCGGTGTAGGAGTTAATAGGGTAATTATGTTTATTGCGATGTGGTGTTTTTGCGGTTTAGGGGTTAATAGGGTAATTAGGTTTATTGCAATGTGGGTGGTTGATGGTTTAGGGATTAAGGGGTTAGTTACTTTATTATTTTGCGATGTGTGTGTTTGCGGAGTATGTGGTAATACTTCGTATGGGAAGTTGTTTTTTTTTCTTATTCTTCGTGCGGGCGGTGTTTTTTTTTTTTTTTTAATGCTCTGTTTGCCTTCGCTACATCCCGGTGGAATCCAAAATGGCAGGGTGGTGAAAGAATCCACCTTCGGTAGATTCTTTCACCACCCTGCCATTTTCGGAATTCACCGAAATAGGCTTGATAACAGGTTTAATTTGGACCAGAGCCTGAACAAAGCAATTAAGGAGGAATAGCAATCGTTCTGTGGAACAAAACTGAAAGAGATGAAATCTGCCCTTTCAGGGAACTGGCAGATAAACCCTGATCTAGACCATCCTGCAAAAACGAAAGAATTCTAGGAATTTTAAAAGAATGCAAGAAAAAACATGGTTTATACACCAGGAAATTAAAGTTTTTTCAAACCTTGTGATAAATCTTCCTAGAAACAGGTTTACGAGCCTGAATCACAGTTTCAATCACAGAATTTGAGAAACCACTATGTCCCAGAAAAGAGTTCAATTTCCATGCCATCAATTTTCAAGACTTTAGATCTGGATGGAAGAAACAGGGCCAGCTTAACAATGGGACCAACTGGGTCCAACGGACTCAGCCGGCACTTGACAGGGGGCGGCACTTCAATCAGTGACTATCTCATAGTCAGACCCCGGCTCCTGTGACTGTCTTCTGTCTCCGTTGGGGGTTGGGATTGACAGCGTGGCAGGAGCGGCATTGAAGTCAGACTGCTGCTCCTAACCACTTGTCTCTGTGGACAGTGGGTGGGATTAACAGAGGGCAGGAGCAGCATTGAAGTCAGAGCGCCGCTTCTAACCACTTGTCGCTGTCTCTGTGGGCAGTGGGTGGGATTGACAGTGGGGCAGAAGCAGCATTGAAGTCAGACCACCACTCCTAATCACTTGTCTCTGTGGGCAGTGGGTGGGAGTTACAGCGGGACAGGAGCGGCATTGGGGGGACCCACACAGAGATACTGTAATACGTGTGCACTGTGACTGTCAAGGGTATGCACACCCCAAGCACAGTTTCTCTAACAATTATTGCTTTGCTTAGGACCTAAGCAAAGCAATAACTTGTTAGAGAAACTGTGCTCAGGGTGTGCATAGACTTGACAGTCTTAGGCTGATGTTGTGCCCCGCACCCTGATTCTCACAGGCAGCACACTACTCAGCGTGACTTACTATCCTCTCTGCTGTTTACGACTTGGAATGACAGCCTAATGCCCAAATTAGATTTGAATATCAGAAAGAGGCATGGCCTTTGCAGTTCCATGTGCTTTCTGTTTGTAGTTTTTGAAACATATTGCACAGTGCTCAGGATGGTTTTCATGCTTGGTGCCCTGTGTTATTCAAGGTTGTGTATCTCTTTGCTCTGTGAGTTGCCTCTGGTGTATCACAGTGGGGTAATATTATAGAGTAGATCTAATTAAAAACAGTGATACACCTCAAGGAGCAAAGAACAAAATGCATTGATGAGGATTATTATTAAGTATGTACACTATATATTATGTTATTAAGCAATTACCTTATCCAAATATCTGCACCATATAAAATGTCAACTTTAAAGAATGTAATGGAAAGTCTTAAAGCGCACGTGTGTGTGTGTGTGTGGGGGGGGGGGGGGCGTCATTTTGTTCTCTGACCCAGGCAGCACAATGTCTTGAGCCAGCCCTGGGAAGAAAGGACCTTGAGACAAAAAGTCTAACCACAGAGAAAGAGGCCAAGGAGGGCAACTGCATACCAAATCATGAGAGGCCAAGCTGGGGCAATCAGGATTATTGATTATTTCTCTAGGCTTATCTTGGAGATCATTATAAAAAGGGATGAATGGAAAAACTAACCATTCAAAAGAATACACTGGTAGCACTCAGACAGTCTAAGATATCAGATAATCTGATAACATCAGAAATGGCAATATTTTCTGGGACAAGATAGTGTTGATATAGACCAATAGAAATAAAACATAACTTTTAATAAAATGCAATTAAAAACTGGGAAATGTATTAAAATTCCAACTAGTGTAGCGGATACAATTATTGAATAGGTAGTACACTGGTAGTATAGCATACGGGGAGGTTATAGCAATGTATCATTGTGTTTGGTGCATACTCAAATCATTATTAGAGGAAGAAAGGACTCCAACTGTATAAATAAATTCAGAGCCCAGTCTCATAAGATGTCAAGTTCAGTAGATAAGATAACATGTGAGGGTCAGGTACTGGTCTTAATAGAAAACTTGATTGGTTGGTACCAGTAGCAAGTGTCATTTATGTACTTGATTCCAAAAAAGGATAGTGTATCACATCAGATCAGAAGACAGGTGTGAGTATGTGATACAATGTAGCTAAACCGTTCTGATGGTTACATACTCATAGAGATAACTATCATAGGTAGTGTATAAGCAAACGAGTTTAGCAAGGCAGCAATAGTGGCTTGAAATATTATAATATTGTATCAGTGTTAAATACATACTCAAACTAGACCACTGAACAGCAAAACGGCTCTAACCGTGAGTTAGTGTTCAGAGCCTAGTAGTGTATAGTGGAAAATCCAGCTAGTATGTTCACATATAAAAATCTGATGCTCATATAAATGGAAAGAGTTATTAGTGTTATCTATATGTATAGGATACAGTCTATTCTACACAGTAGTAGTGCCATTGGTCCTCTCCTTTTATACAAGTTGTCTTGGAGATCACTCTGGGAAGAAGAACCAGAGGAGGAAACAGATAAGCAAGCTTAAACAACCAAGGAACTACTAGAGCATCCTCTACCTTTGCCTGAGGATCCCTGGACCTCGCAAAGTACCTGGGAACTATTTTTGTTCAAACGAGAGACCATCAGATCTATTTCTGGGGGACCCCAAATATTTACAATCTGATTGAACACATCCTGTTTGTAGAGACTAATGACTAAAAAAGTCTGCCTCCTAATTGTTCACTCCTGGGATATGAATCGCAGAAATTAGACAAGAATTGGCTTCTGCCCATGAGAGAATTCGAGATACCTCCATCATAGCCAGGGAACTCTGAGTTCCCCCTGGATGGTTGACATAAGCTACAGCTAAAACATTGTTTGTCTGGAAACAGAGATAAGACTCCATTCTCAACAGGGACCAAGTTTAAAGGGCCCTGAAAACTGCACAGAGTTCTAGAACATTGATTGACAACCTGGCCTCCCGAAGGATTACATTCTGTCTGTGCTGTCAGAGACTCCCAAACAGCTCCCCAACCTGAAAGACTTTCATCTGTAGTGATCACAGTGCAGATAGGACAAGCAAAAGAAGCCCCATGAATAATAAACTGATGATCCAGCCACCAAGTTAGAGACTGACTTGTACTGGGATCCAAAAAATATATTTTCAGACAACTGAGTAAAATCCCTGCACCATTGATGCAGCATACAAAGCTGAAGAGGCCTCATGTGAATCGAGCAAATGGAATTGCATCTAAAGCTGCAACATAGTACTTCCATACACAGAGCCACTGAAGAAAATGAGAGAGGCTGAAGGTTCATACAAGCTGACACCAATTTCATCCATCTTTGCTCTATTATAGAAAGACTCATGGACAGTGAGTCTATTTGGAAACCCAGGAAAGTAACCTTTGTCTGAGGAACAAAAGAACTCTTTGGCAAATGGATCCTCCAACCATGTTTTTTAAGAAACAACAAGATTGGTGTGAAATTCTGGTAAAGGAAAAGATGGTGCTAGAACAAAGATATCCTCCAGGTAAGGCAATACTGCAATACCCTGAGCTCTGATTACAGACAAAAGGGCACCCTGAACCTTGGTAAATATTCTTGGAGCTACTGGATCGTGGGCTGCACCTTCATGCGGTTTAGAAGAGAGAACAGATTTCTTACCCTCTTTGGACTTGTTCCAGTTCGCATTAGGTCTCCAGACTCAACCAGAGGAACTTAGAATGAAGAACAAAAAACTGACTGTTCAAAAGCAGACGAAAGAAACGAAAACGATTAGAAGCTTTGGATTTTCCTCTAGAGTTTCTGTCTTGAGTAAGAAAAGCTAATTTACCTCCAGTAATAGTAGTAATAATAGAATCTAAATCAGACCCAAAGAACTTCTTTCCTTGAAAAGAAAGAGACAATAATTTAGAGCCCATATCAGCATTCCAGGATTTAAGTCACAAAGCCCTCCTGGCAAGACATGGTTTTGACATTAATTTTCATATTATCAAAACACAGCATCACAAATAAAAGAATTTGCACTCTGAAGCAAACTCAATAGATTTGCACTAACAGGGTAATCAGAAAATTGCTATGAAAGACTAGACAACTAGTATGTAGAAACAGCAGCCACATCAGCAATAGAAATAGCTGGCCTGAGAATATAACCAGCATGTAAAAAACATGTAAAAAGGCCCTTCTATGAAAGGATTCTATCTTCCTTTCTAAATGATCCTTAAAAGAAGTAATCTCTTTTAAAGGAATAGTAGTACATTTAGCTAGAATAGAAATGGCCCCATCCAATTTGTGAACTGTGTCCCATAACTCTAGATTAGCAATAGGTAAAGGATATAACTTTAAACCTTGCAGAAGCATTAAAAGACACAACTGGCTTAGAGAAATCCCTAGCAATCATGTCAGAGACAGCATCAGGCACAGAGAAAACCTCAGGGATATTAAACAGTCCTAAAAACTGAATTTAAATAATTATGAGGTTTATCATAAGAGGTTTTAGGATCTTTAACCCCTAAAGTGACTAAGACCTCTGTTAAAAGAGAACAAATTTGTTCAACTTTAAACAGAAAATAAGAAATATCAGGTTCTACTTCAGACGAGGAATCCTCATCCCCAGAGGAAACTTCACCATCTGAAGATACCACAGTATCCCTGGGATCAGGGCACATAACACTATTAGAAGACAAAATCAGAACTGACTTTTACACTTATTTGAAGGCGGGAGAGAAACCAATGCCTCAAAGACTGCTCCATTATAGCATATAGCAAAGCAATGCAATAAGCACTTTAAAACCCCTTAAGAAAGCTCTTGAGGAAAGGAAACCATATACCCCAACCAAAGCAGCTTTCAGAGACAATGCACGCCAAGCCAAGATGAGCTCAGGAGAAAACGTTACCGTCAAATGCGTGCCAAACAACTGGCTGTTTAAATGGCAATGTGCGCAACAAAAAACCCAAGCGGGCATAAACGACATCAACGCGGTAACCCGGTGAGTGTAACCCCAACATGCGCAATCCTGGCGCGTGAAAACAGGCTGATGCGTGAAAAGCTAAGCTTGCCAAAAAAAAACTGTTGCGCCGCAAAAGCAAGGAAAATAGTGAAAAATCTGTCCCAGAGCCATATATATATATAAAAACATATATAGATAGACTTTTAAAACAAAAAATACCCATAACATAGCTAAATGAGTGTCTATATGTTATTTTGTTAAAAAATAAAATATACTTACCAATAGATTAGTTCACTAGCAATCAAGTAGCAGACAGGCAACACCACTACTGAAACCTATCAGCAGAGGTTAGAGAATAGGAGTATATCTCTAGATCCATAAAAGGAGGGAGAAGACACGTCCCTGCGACCGATTATAGAGGGTTTGTGAAAGAATTCCCGTGAGGTGAAAAGAGAGCAACCTAAACCGTACCCCAAATACATCCCTCTGACAAGCTATGTACTCTGAGGTTATATGCCAAAATGCATAGGCTTTTAATTCATTACACACATTGTTTTGTGATGTTCTCCTTTTTTTAATCATACTGCTAATTAAAGCTATGTTTTATTATAACTTTATGGCTCGCTGGATCCTTGAATGATTCTTAAGCATATAGGTCTCCAGTTTCTGTAGCTGAGAACAGAGTGAATGCACACAAACTTGGTGGCACCGGAATGGACAGACTGGGTCACGTGGTTGGTACCAACGGAAACTGTGGCTAAGCAAATCTAATAGTACGGAGAGCAGACACCTAGATTCCCCAGGTGGAGAGATGCCGACCAGACATGTTTTGTCTTTTGCACTATTTTATTGAACAAGGTTTGCCACATGGTCAATACCGAGAGTAAGGAGCTGCTGTATACAGTTACTCTAAATGGAGCAAAGCCGTATGGATGTTCATAAAGGAATGTCCTGATGCATGCTGTTAATGGAAAGTAAGTCTCTCCCCTATAGTTTGTTTTGCCACTGACAAGAGTCACATTTCAGGTACCATATGTTTATGTTTCATAATTACAACTAAAAGTAACAAACTTTCCAGCATGTGTGGTGATTATATATTGACTTAAAAGTTTATTATTAATTGACGCTTTACATAGACGTTCTGACCCAAACCTTTATTACAGTTTTAACACTAAGGGCTAGGTTACGAGTGGACAGGGATAGGCAAGGTGTCCATAAGAGGACACTGGTGTCCGTGACTAGCCCTTGTAGTGTCCGCCACAACCTTAGTATATCTTTTTCTTTCTGATTAAATAATAGGAATAAAATAAATATGTAGTGTGAATAAAGTTAATGGCTTGTCAAAAGACTGCTAGTGATATTGGGTGATAAGTTATGGAATATAGCCTGAGTGAAATACTGGATGTGTATCTGCATCTGTATAATAACACCCAGTTCTATACAAAGACACAGTAGTGATATTGGCACATGCGTATAGCTAGACAAGGGCTGGTTATAGGGTCAGTGGTATCTGCATCAGTATACTAACACCCAGCACTATATAATGACACAGTAGTGACACTGGCACATGAGTATAGCCAGAGGAGGGCTGGTTATAGAATCAGTGGTATCTGCATCAGTATAATAACACCAAGCACTATACGAAGACACAATAGTGACACTGGTACATGCGTATAGCCAGACAAGGGCTGGTTATAGGATCAGTGGTATCTGCATCAGTATAATAACACCGAGCACTATATAATGACACAGAAGTGACACTGGCACATGGGTATAGCCAGAGGAGGGCTGGTTATAGAATCAGTGGTATCTGCATCAGTATAATAACACCAAGCACTATACAAAGACACAATAGTGACACTGGCACATGCGTATAGCCAGACAAGGGCTGGTTATAGGATCAGTGGTATCTGCATCAGTATAATAACACCGAGCACTATATAATGACACAGTAGTGACACTGGCACATGGGTATAGCCAGAGGAGGGCTGGTTATAGGATCAGTGGTATCTGCATCAGTATAATAATACTCAGCACTATATAATGACACAGTAGTGACACTGGCTCATGGGTATAGCCAGAGGAGGGCTGGTTATAGGATCAGTGGTATCTGCATCAGTATAATAATACTCAGCACTATATAATGACACAGTAGTAACACTGGCACATGGGTATAGCCAGAGGAGGGCTGGTTATAGGATCAGTGGTATCTGCATCAGTATAATAATACTCAGCACTATATAATGACACAGTAGTGACACTGGCTCATGGGTATAGCCAGAGGAGGGCTGGTTATTGGATCAGTGGTATCTGCATCAGTATAATAACACCAGGCACTATAAAAAGACACAGTAGTGATACTGCCTCATGGTTATAGACAGAGGAGGGCTGGTTATAGGATCAGTGGTATCTGCATCAGTATAATAACACCAAGCACTATATAATGACACTGTATTGACACTGGCTCATAGGTATAGCCAGAGGAGGGCTGGTTATAGGATCAGTGGTATCTGCATCAGTATAATAACACCAAGCACTATATAATGACACTGTATTGACACTGGCTCATAGGTATAGCCAGAGGAGGGCTGGTTATAGGATCAGTGGTATCTGCATCAGTATAATAACACCAAGCACTATAAAATAATGTTTTTAATTTTAAATGTACCTTGACTAAGGTCTGTACTCCTGCTTGCACGGTAACACCGCTTGACTTCTTGCACGAGTTGAGTAGCGCTCGTATTACAAGTTAAAAGTAAATGTTTATCCCATGAGCACTAACCCAACTCACGCAAAGAGGAAACCTTAGAATATTGTGATCATGTTAATGTACTCTTCCATTGACTTCAATAGGGAGAGAAAAATGGGGGGGAAACTATCACCCATACTTGCGTGCTAACCCGAATCGCCATAAGACCCCTGCTCTAATAACGCTTAAACCACCACACAGACCACTGCAAAGTCCATACTACACTATTAACCCCTAAACCACCACACCCCCACATCGCAAACTAAACCTCTACACTATTAACCCCTAAAGCACCACCAGCCCTCATCCCTAAATCACCACCAGCCCACATTGCAAAGTAAACCTCTACACTATTAACACCTAAAGCACCACCCTCCCACATTGCAAACAGAGGGGTACATTTATCATGGTGCGGACAGACATGATCTGCTATAGCGAATCATGTCCGCCGCACATCGATATCATTGCACTAGCATTTCTTGTGAACTGCTGGTGCAATACCGCCCCCTGCAGATTCGCGCTAGCAGGGGGTTTCAATCAACCCGATCGTATCCGATCCAGCTGATTGCTGTCCGCCACTTCAGAGGTGGCGGACGAGTTAAGGAGCAGCGGTCTTAGGACCGCTGCTTCTTAACTTCCGCTTGAGGCGGAACTGAAGCGGAGTGGGTCGGAAGCAGCATCTGCTGCTTCATAAATCGACCCCTAAACCTCTACACTATTAACCCCCTAAACTGCCACACATCCCACCGCAAAGTAACCCACTAACATCTTAACCCCCTAACCTAACACCAGTTACCCCAAAATAGTATAACCTTACCTATAAAAAAAAACTACCTTTAAAAAAAATTAAATTTACCTGAAAAAGTTATAAAAACTAACCATACCTTTAAAAAAAAAAAAAAAAAAAAAAAATAACCTTACCTTTAAAAACAAAACAAAAAACTAACATTACATTTTAAAAAATCTAACACTTAACTACATATATAGGGCTTTTTTAATGTTAGGTGTTTTTACTTTAAGTAATGTTAGGTTTTTTTAATTTATTTTATTTTTTTAAGGTAAGGTTAGCTTTTTATTGATCCAAAGTAAACTAAAAGGGACAGTTTACTCAACATTTTTCTCCCCTTTAATTTGTTCCCAATGATCCACTTTACCTGCTGGAGTGTATTAAATTGTTTGCAAGTATTTCCATTACCCTTATATTTGCATTTGAAAATGTTTATTTAGCCTGTGGTATCCCCACCCATCCTTAAAGTTTTTGACCTCAAGGCCAAGCTGTGTTAACACAGCCAGTAAAAGAAATTACACTCCCAGTGTGTTATAGAAGTGATAAGGTAATAAAATGTGAATTTTCCATTGTTCTCTCCGAGTATTGGTAATTGGTTTATGGACAGATATAAGATAAAAAAAACATGTATATGTACACAATGTGATAAAGTAATGAGATCTGATTATACCTACAAGCTCAACCCATTTTATTACAAGCTCACAAAATCAGCTAATTCATATACACAAATAAGCTTTAAAAAACAAATCTTATACATTTTATACTCTGCAGCTGGTAAAAAAAAGTAATTGGAAACACATTAAGGGGAAAACAATTTTATCGTATACCGTCCCTTTAATGTCCCAAGATACATGGACTGGCTCACAAAGTACAAACAAGTCTTTATGAAGTGCAATTAAAAAGCAAAATGGTTACAGTAAACAATACATCATAGCCAGGGTAACCAGCCTATAAACAAGTATCCTGTAGTTTTTTATTCATTTTCCAGGTACGTTTTTATTTTTTCAAATGTAGTTAGTTTTTTTTAGTTTTTTTATAGTTAAGGTTATTCTATTTTGGGGTAACCTAGGGGGTGTTAGGCTATGGGGTTTATATGTTAGTTATGTGGTGGGGTGTGTGGTTGTTTAGGGGTTAATAGTGTTAATAGGGTACTTTAGTGCAACTGTTTCCTCCGGACAAACCCTTTATGCAACCTTTGAGCAGTAAAATACAATCAACTCATAATACGAGCGTACATTGCCACTTAAATTGAGTGGCAATGTACGTGGCTCAAAGCTACCCATAGAGAATATGAGCAGCGTAAATTACAGCAGATTTGCAGTAATTTGAACAGTAAACCACTTGTAATATGGATTTGAGCGTAAAGAACACTGCGATCTTGCGATCGCGTTTACGCTCCTCACACTAATGATAGCACTACACTCGTAATCTAGAGGGTGCAAAATCCCAGTAAACTATATTATACCTTTATTCTCTCACCCACATGAGTTTACTCCAGACTAGACTATATTATATGTAATCAGTCTGCCATTTCACTTTAACTCACGGCCAAACTTTCTCAAATCTGACCATGCCACAGTTATGTCTACCTTTATATGGCCAACTGCCCCCCAGACCGCTTTCAACTGGTGATTAAATGATTAAATGACCAACTATTTAAAGACCCATTAATAGTTAATGAACTGTCAGATAAATCTGATATATTCTTTTCTCGTAACGTCCCTGAAATACTTTCCTATGACCAACTAGAGCAAAAGAGCAAATCAAAACAAAGAATATTACTCCACCGTTCTCATTAACCTCTCCAAGTTTGAAATTTTGCATAAGAGGAACCCTGCAGATTATACAGTGCAAAATTACTTATTTAAAAGTAGGCGGCAAGTTTTATCTTGAAAAGAACAAAGCAGGTACATTTATATTCAGATTCCTTAAAAGAAAAACATATCTTCATCCAGGCTCCAACCACTGGGGGCCCATCTTCGCAGCGGAATAGCAAGAACTTCAATAGAAAAGGAGAATATAAAAAGGTTCTTGCTATAGGCTGAATAAAATCAGCCAATAGAGACTGAATGATTTGAAATCAGCCAATCAGAAGTAAGTGGTACCCCTATATATTGAAGATAAGGGCTCCCTGAAGAGAGCCGAAGAAAAGAAGATGCGGAGCAGAAGATGCACACTTTAAATAGCTCCTCCCTTCCCTCCGCAGTAAAATGGCAACCATCGGAGATGTTGTCGATGTGGGCGGTGACATCACGATATTATTGACTTCTATGGGAGCAATATCGCCACTCACCAGCATTGCTCAGACACGCCCCTTTTCTTAGGAACATTCTGACTGACCGTCGGGTTGCAATGCCGACAAGGCAATTGATGCAATTTCCTGACATCGATATTTTGAATATTGGGGCCCTAGTGTCTGGTTGCTGATTATGTCCTACAGTCCTTAGACTCCTGATGGCTATTGTTTTTTTTTAATAATTTAGCACTAAACTATTCTTTACGGACTGTACATGACAATTTTGTTGTACAATAAAGATAATATAAAATAAAAAATATATGTAAAATATAGACTAGGTATGTAAAAGCTAAAAGTCATTGCACCTTTGGTGGGAACCATTCTATGTAACAGGATACTAAGCTATGTTCAGAATACAAAGACCACAAGTAAAATGGTTAGTGTTATGCACATTTCTTCTAGGTTTATGTGTTAATAGCAGGGTAGCTATGTGTGGTGGTAAAATGAAAAAAACCTAGACCATTATGTATTCTTTAGCATGTGCTGGTGCTTATGATCCCCTTAACCAGCAGCTAGCATTTAAGGAGTTAAAGAGAAAATAGTCTGCCTTCACAGATCGTGCTCATTATCTGTTCGTCCACAGTCTCTGGGCTTTTATTCTGCAGACAAAGAGATCAAGGCAAGAATAGTGACTTTTTTATCCGTCATTCTCGCTTCCAGTTTGGGAATCAAGAGAATATAAGGCCAGCAGGCACCAAGTCACCTGATCTGTGTGCTCGGTTCCTGTGTTCAGAGAGGTTCAGACACATGGGGAGAAAAGAAGAATCACAGAACAAAAGCATATGAAGCTATTCATAGTGCTGTGCTTCAGTCTCTTATGGAATCTAGAAATCTGGATTAGGAAATGGGAATAGAGGATACCAGTTATGTTTGCATGGTTGTAGATGTAGATTATCAATGGCAGGAGGTTTATCAACTGGTAGGTCAAATTGTATGTTACTGGGGAGCAAACAGAGTGGATTTTTTTTTCTTTGGCAGTTTCAGACATAAAGGGACAGTCAAGTCAAAAACAAACGTTCATGATTCAGATAGTGCATGCAATTTTAAACAACTTTCCAATTTACTTTTATCATCAAATTGCTTTGCTCTCTTGGTATTCTTTGTGGAAAGCTAAACCTATGTAGGCTCATATGCCAATTTCTAAGCCGTTGAACTACCTCTTATCTCAGTACATTTTGACAGTTTTTGACAGTTAGACACTGCTAGTTAATGTGTGTCATATAGATAATATTGTGGTTACTCCCGTGGAGTTATTTAAGAGTTTGCACCAATTGGCTAAAATGCAAGTCTGTAAAAAGAACTGAAATAAGGTGACAGTCTGCAGAGGCTTATAAACCAGGGAATCACAGAGGTAAAGAGTATATTAATATAACAGTGTTGGTTATGCAAAACTGGGGAATGGGTAAAAAAAGGGATTATCTATCTTTTTAAACAATAAAAATTATGGAGTAGACTGTCCCTTTAATTATTTGTATACATAAGGAAAATGTGGACCTTTTTCTTTTAAAAGTGCTGTACAAATACCAATAAAAACTTGTATATGGTTTTAAAAATAGTATTATGTATTTCACCCATCGCAGTTATTTAATACTCTTTCTGCTTAATCCAATAAATCTCTAATATTATATCTGGTCTGTGCCGAATCCCTTCTGTTTATACAATTGCTCTTATTCCTCCTTTACCTCCTCCCTATTTGCACCCGTCTTGGATATGTGTCTTAAGGCTGCAAACCATTTAGCCACCAGAGGAATTCTGCCGTTCTCCCTCTGTAATGTCTAAACAGCAATGTGACTGGACACACAGTTCCAGCACACTCTGCATGGCAGCTATTTGGGGCATTGCATCATTTTGCAAATAGGATGAGATGTTTTATTTAACATCAGTCCTGTAGAGATAGCTCTGCTGTATACCCCTGCGCCTACATTCACCATTATAATCTGTACTTCCATGGTGAAGTTATAACTTTACCATGGAACTATTTTAGCAACTGTTTAATTGCATAAAAGCTTTGCCCTAATCACTGGAATTACACACATAATTATACAAATATAAATGATAATAATGTTTTCTTATTTGACAATTTGAAAAAAAAATATCCTTATTCTTTGTATGACTGTCATGAAATTGTGCAACTGAGATGTCAATTTCTGAATTTTATGTTGTAAAACGGGATCCAATAAATTGTTTTATTCTTAATAACAATAAATATATCTATAAAAAATATTAATATTAATAATAATAATAATAATAATAAAGATATATAATAAAGATATATTTTTATAAATACATTTTTAATATATCATTTAGTGACCCTAAAAACACAAGCATCAATTTGTAGTAAGGTTTAAGAGAAAATGTATTTTCTCTGGGGTGCACTGTAAAAAAACAACAGTTATATATATAAATATATATATATATATAATATACCGTTCACAATACAGTGTTACCCTCCTTAGGACATCTGCCTGGGTGCAAACATGCAATAGATACTCCTGGATAAAGGGATGCTATCTCAGGTCTTTTTTGTACAGAAAAAATCTTTAATGGAACGTTTTCAGGGACTTACTCCCCGTCATCAGCATCATGCCAGGTTGAGCGCTTCTCTCCTTTTAATTATGCAAATTATAACTCTTAGGGAAGTCTCCCTAAGTGGGATGTGGGAATCCAGATGTGGATCCGTTGCTCAGTGTGCCTAGAGGGATATGGCTGCACCTCACTGACGAGGCCCACACTAGGCCAAAATGTACATCTGGGGTTTTGCTGTTTCTCTCGTTCAGAGAGGGATTGCCTGGTATTACGGGGCTGGACTGTACTGTTAAATCAGGATCAGACTGATATGCTACAGGAAAGTTCTTCTCTGTGAAAGGCACATGTTGAGCAAAAAGAGGCCGCTTCTTGGGAGGTAACTAGCCATAGAACAAGCTATTATGCTATTGTTCATTCCCAGGTTGAGCGCTTCTCTCTTTTTATTTATGCAAATTATAACTCTTTTTTATTTATGCAAATTATAACTCTTAGGGAAGTCTCCCTAAGTGTGATGCGGGAATCCAGACGTGGACCCGTTGCTCAGTGTGCCTAAAGGGATATGGTTGCACCTCACTGACGAGGTTCACACTAGGCCGAAACGTACGTCTGGGGTTTTGCCATTTCTCTCGTTCAGAGAGGGATTGCCTGGCATTTTGGGGCTGGATTGTACTGTTAAGACAGGATCAGACTGATATGCTATAGGAAAGTTCTTCTCTGTGAAAGGCACACGTTGAGCAAAAAGAGGCTGCTTCTTGGGTGGTAGCTAGCCATAGAACAAGCTATCATGCTATTGTTCGTTCCCAGGTTGAGGGTTTCTCTCTTTTTATTTATGCAACATATATAGACATGTATACATACACATATTTAGACTTTCACTTTGTAATACCAACTCAAATTAGCGTGGTCGTGATACCCATTAAAAGTATTGGTTGTGCTCGAGAGAGAACCCTTCTCTGGTTAACGCGCTTTATCATGGACTAGTGATATCAAAGCTGCGTGCTATTGGTAGTGCGGCCAAGTAATACTGATTATCATTAGCTCGTTGCTTGTAATCTTCCCTTTAGGTGTTTAGTGTTGCTTTAATACCAAACATTGCAGTCTCATCAATTAGCATTTTGCATTGGTTAATGCTGCTGAGAGCTGATTTGAAATTTGGAGCCATGACAATATGTTAAATATAAAAAATGTTTCATAGCTTCATATCCATCAACACATTTGTTTATACAAATACTGTTCATATAAAATTTAAAAATATATTATTCAAAATGAAATACCATTTGCTATTAAGGTTAGGTTAACATTATAGTTATGTAATGAGGAATTTTTTTCCCCCTTTATTATGATCAGGGCTAAGCTGGGTAAACCCCACCCACTGTACATTTCATACTGCTGTGAACCAATTAATTTGGCTTTTGTCATGAAGTCTTTTAATTACTGAGGAGATTACTGAGGAGAAAAACACTATAAAGAGCAGTTATTTTGTTAAAAGGGGTCTGTTGAGAAATAGAAAGCCATTTACAAATAGGAATCCTTTAGAAAAATGTTGGCTTATGCTGCTCAGAGGAATAAGTATGTGGATTAAAGTGACATAAACCTATATATTTTTTTTCATTTATGATTCATTCACTTAGTATCTGTTTGTTGAAGAAATAGCAACACACCTGGAACACTTTGAGCGAGCCAATGACAAGAAGCATATATGTGCAAAATAAAAATTAAAGTGACAGCGCTACTAAGCTAGGGTCAAGTACAGATCTATACAAACTCTAGTGTGAGTAAATTCTATGGTTATGGAATAACTATTAGCTATGTATAGCCAAAAAGTGGGACAATAGATACAGTGTGTTAATATTTGTAAAAGAAAACTAAATACAGTGACAGCACTACTACGCTAAAATCAAATGCAGGTCTCTATAAACTTTTGTGATTATTTCAAATAAATAATTTATTAATAGATCACAATGGCACAGACACAATGTAAATATTCTTTGGTAAAAATGTATTACAATTTATTATAAAATATATAAAAAGGGGACGTCTCCCCAGACAGATGCTAAAATAATGTTGACATTTAGCTAACATGTATTCAATTGAATAAGTCAAAAAGTTGTGTCCATAATAATAATGATACCAAGGAGCAAAGTTCAGGTATATATCGGTGTCTCCTCTGTTGAGAGGAATAATAATGAGTACCTTATTGTTGGGAGGATTAGGTAAAAAAATTAACCTCTTTTTGGGATCCTTCTGTGTATCCAGAAATGGCTGAAAAGAAAAACTAATTTAGGTTAAATACCTTCTGGTGAATTTTTCGGTTGTTCGTAAATGTTACCCTATTCACATCTGAATCGGTTAGGGGATATCTTTCGTAGTGAGGCTTTCTTTCACTGCTCCAGGCGGGTACTGCAATATTCAGCAGAGATCAGCTGGCGTGCTCCGCATACAGATGCCGCTGGCGGTTGCTTCCCCCAGCTCCGTCTGAATGACGTTTCAGCGTGTCCGCCGTAAGGAGTTAGGGTCAAAGGTCACCAAGTATCAGGTAGCAAGGGGGACAAATAGCCCTAATAGAAGTAAATGATGTTGAAGAATACCACTGGTAGTGGCTAAAGGAAAAATATATGTGCATCCATCAATCACCTGCTAAGTCCCAGTAGTGCATTGCTGCCCTTGAGCATATCTAGGTATGCTTTTCAACAAAGAATACCAAAAGAACCAAGCAAATTAGATAAGTAAATTGGAAAGTTGCTTTAAGTTGCATACTGAAACAAGAAAGTTTAATTTTGACTTTACTGTCCATTTAACTCCTCTGGGAAAAACATAAGTTGGAGAAAATGGTTATAACATGTTTATGTATTTTTAAAAAGATGTTCGCCCATCGTCCGACAGAAAATCAACAGGGAAATCGAACTTAAATAAACATCTAAGAAACTAGAAATTATGGAAAATTGCAATTAGAAATAACAGCTTGCTCACTGATTTCTGGTTAGTATGTGAATGCTGCTTTATTTTGTTTATTTGGTTTGAGTATCCAACACCAAGTGACACTTATTATTAATCTGTTTAGAGGTATTGGAAATGTCTCGCCTTGATCTTGGACAATGGAGATGTTTATGGTGATCACAATATTCCTTATTGGCCTAAAGAGAGTCACAAAGTGTTGTGCAATAGCAGAATGTATGACTCAGTATAAAAATACAATTTTCATTTCTTTGTACCTGATCATCTACAAACGCCATAATATCTGGATTCCATATGATATTCCATTCAAAGAAAAAAAACTTTATACCAAATATATGGCTAGATTTAGAGTTCTGCGGCCAAAGGGGTGCGTTAGCTATGCGTGCTTTTCCCCCCCCGCACCTTTTAAATACCGCTGGTATTTAGAGTTCACAGAATGGCTGCGTTTTCAGTGCGTTAGGCTCCAAAAAGGGAGCGTAGAGCATAATTTAACGCCACTGCAACTCTAAATTCCAGCGGTGCTTACGGACGCTGCCAGCATCAAAAACGTGCTCGTGCACGATTCCCCCATAGAAAACAATGGGGCTGTTTGAGATGAAAAAAAACCTAACACCTGCAAAAAAGCAGCCCCATTGTTTTTTATGGGGAAACACTTCCTACGTCTGCACCTAACACTCTAACATGTACCCCGAGTCTAAACACCCCTAACCTTACACTTATTAACCCCTAATCTGCCGCCCCCGCTATCACTGACCCCTGCATATTATTATTAACCCCTAATCTGCCGCTCCGTACACCACCGCAAAATACATTATAGCTATGTACCCCTAATCTGCTGCCCCTAACACTGCCGACCCCTATATTATATTTATTAACCCTTAATCTGCCCCCCTCAACGTCGCCTCCACCTGCCTACACTTATTAACCCTTAACTGCCAACCGAACCGCACCGCTACTATAATAAATGTATTAACCCCTAATCCGCCTTACTCCCGTCTCAATAACCCTATAATAAATAGTATTAACCCCTAATCTGCCCTCCCTAACATCGCCGACACCTAACTTCAAACATTAACCCCTAATCTGTCAACCGGAGCTCACCGCTATTCTAATAAATTTTTTAACCCCTAAAGCTAAATCTAACCCTAACCCTAACACCCCCCTAAGTTAAATATAATTTAAATCTAACGAAATAAATTAACTATTATTAAATAACTTATTCCTATTTAAAGCTAAATACTTACCTGTAAAATAAACCCTAATATAGCTACAATATAAATTATAATTATATTGTAGCTATTTTAGGATTAATATTTATTTTACAGGCAACTTTGTAATTATATTAAGCAGGTACAATAGACATTAAATAGTTAATAACTATTTAATAGTTACCTAGTTAAAATAATTACAAAATTACCTGGAAAATAAATCCTAACCTAAGTTACAATTAAACCTAACACTACACTATCAATAAATTAATTAAATAAAATACCTACAATTATCTACAATTAAACCTAACACTACACTATCAATAAATTAATTAAATACAATACCTACAAATAACTACAATTAAATAAACTAACTAAAGTACAAAAAATAAAAAAGAACTAAGTTAAAAAAAATAAAAAAATATTTACAAACATTAGAAAAATATTACAACAATTTTAAACTAATTACACCTACTCTAAGCCCCCTAATAAAATAACAAAGCCCCCCAAAATAAAAAAATGCCCTACCCTATTCTAAATTAAAAAAGTTCAAAGCTCTTTTACCTTACCAGCCCTTAAAAGGACCTTTTGTGGGGCATGCCCCAAATAATTCAGCTCTTTTGCCTGTAAAAAAAAACATACAATGTCCCCCCCCAACATTACAACCCACATACCCCTAATCTAACCCAAACCCCCCTTAAATAAACCTAACACTAAGCCCCTGAAGATCTCCCTACCTTGTCTTCACCTCACCGGGTTAAGCGATCGGTCCAGAAGAGGGTCCGAAGTCTTAATCCAAGCGGCGGCTGAAGAACTCCATCATCGGGCTGAAGTCAGAAGTCCATCATCGTGATGAAGTCTTCTATCAAGCGGCATCTTCAATCTTCTTTCTTCTGGAGCGGAGCCATCTTCTTCCCAACCGACGCGGATCCATCCTCTTTAACCGACGCCTACTAGCCGAATGACGGTTCCTTTAAATGACGTCATCCAAGATGGCGTCCCTCGAATTCCGATTGGCTGATAGGATTCTATCAGCCAATCGGAATTAAGGTAGGAATATTCTGATTGGCTGATGGAATCAGCCAATCAGATTCAAGTTCAATCCGATTGGCTGATCCAATCAGCCAATCAGATTGAGCTCGCATTCTATTGGCTGATCGGAACAGCCAATAGAATGCGAGCTCAATCTGATTGGCTGATTGGATCAGCCAATTGGATTGAACTTGAATCTGATTGGCTGATTCCATCAGCCAATCAGAATATTCCTACCTTAATTCCGATTGGCTGATAGAATCCTATCAGCCAATCGGAATTCGAGGGACGCCATTTTGGATGACGTCATTTAAAGGAACCGTCATTCGGCGAGTAGGCGTCGCTTGAAGAGGTTGGATCCGCGTCGGCTGGGAAGAAGATGGCTCCGCTCCGCTCCGGAAGAAAGAACATTGAAGATGCGGCTTGATAGAAGACTTCATCCATTCAGCCCGATGATGGAGTTCTTCAGCCGCCGCTTGGATCAAGACTTCGGACCCTCTTCTGGACCGATCGCTGAACCCGGTGAGGTGAAGACAAGGTAGGGAGATCTTCAGGGGCTTAGTGTTAGGTTTATTTAAGGGGGGTTTGGGTTAGATTAGGGGTATGTGGGTGGTGGGTTGTAATATTGGGGGGGGTATTGTATGTTTTTTTTTTACAGGCAAAAGAGCTGAATTCTTTGGGGCATGCCCCGCAAAGGGCCCTTTTCAGGGCTGGTAAGGTAAAAGAGCTTTGAACTTTTTTAATTTAGAATAGGGTAGGGCATTTTTTTATTTTGGGGGGCTTTGTTATTTTATTAGGGGGCTTAGAGTAGGTGTAATTAGTTTAAAATTGTTGTAATATTTTTCTAATGTTTGTAAATATTTTTTTTTGTAACTTAGTTCTTTTTTATTTTTTGTACTTTAGTTAGTTTATTTAATTGTAGTTATTTGTAGGTATTGTATTTAATTAATTTATTGATAGTGTAGTGTTAGGTTTAATTGTAGATAATTGTAGGTATTTTATTTAATTAATTTATTGATAGTGTAGTGTTAGGTTTAATTGTAGATAATTGTAGGTATTGTATTTAATTAATTTATTGATAGTGTAGTGTTAGGTTTAATTGTAGATAATTGTAGGTATTTTATTTAATTAATTTATTGAAAGTGTAGTGTTAGGTTTAATTGTAGATAATTGTAGGTATTGTATTTAATTAATTTATTGATAGTGTAGTGTTAGGTTTAATTGTAACTTAGGTTAGGATTTATTTTCCAGGTAATTTTGTAATTATTTTAACTAGGTAACTATTAAATAGTTATTAACTATTTAATAGCTATTGTACCTGGTTAATATAATTACAAAGTTGCCTGTAAAATAAATATTAATCCTAAAATAGCTACAATATAATTATAATTTATATTGTAGCTATATTAGGGTTTATTTTACAGGTAAGTATTTAGCTTTAAATAGGAATAATTTATTTAATAAGAGTTAATTTATTTCGTTAGATTTAAATTATATTTAACTTAGGGGGTGTTAGGGTTAGACTTAGCTTTAGGGGTTAAAAAATTTATTATAGTAGCGGTGAGCTCCGGTCGGCAGATTAGGGGTTAATGCTTGAAGTTAGGTGTCGGCGATGTTAGGGAGGGCAGATTAGGGGTTAATACTATTTATTATAGTGTTATTGAGGCGGGAGTGAGGCGGATTAGGGGTTAATAACTTTATTATAGTAGCGGTGAGGTCCGCTCGGCAGATTAGGGGTTAATAAGTGTAGGTAGGTGGCGGCGATGTTGGGGGGGCAGATTAGGGGTTAATAAATATAATATAGGTGTCGGCGGTATTAGGGGCAGCAGATTAGGGGTACATAGGGATAACTTAGCTGGCGGCGGTGTACGGAGCGGCAGATTAGGGGTTAAAAAATTTAATAGAGTGGCGGCGATGTGGGGGGACCTCGGTTTAGGGGTACATAGGTAGTTTATGGGTGTTAGTGTACTTTAGAGCACAGTAGTTAAGAGCTTTATAAACCGGCGTTAGCCCAGAAAGCTCTTAACTCCTGGGTTTTTTCTGCGGCTGGAGTTTTGTCGTTAGATTTCTAACGCTCACTTCAGCCACGACTCTAAATACTGGCGTTAGAAAGATCCCATTGAAAAGATAGGATACGCAATTGACGTAAGGGGATTTGCGGTATGGAAAAGTCGCGGCTGCAAAGTGAGCGTTAGACCCTTTCCTGACTGACTCCAAATACCAGCGGGCGGTAAAAACCAGCGTTAGGAGCCTCTAACGCTGGTTTTCACGGCTACCGCCCAACTCTAAATCTAGCCGATAGTATGTTAATTGCATATTTAATGTCATGTGTTCTTCTCTGCATAGTAGATAATCGATTTTTTTATATTTCTAAAATTAAATTGCCCCTGAAATTTTATATGTAGCCATATTTTGGATTCTGCATGTGATTATTACGTAACTATGAATATACATAAAATCACAATTGTACAAAAGGATCTGTGAAATTCCAACTGCTCCCTTGTCAACAGAGAAACTAAAAATATCACAGCGTAATTGTCTCCCAAGGAGGAATACAACATTACATTGTGTAGGTGAAAGTCAGGGTGTTTATGTACCTGAAATGAACATTTTGCTTTACTAGTCCAATCAGAAAAGGTAAAGTCTATTCGTTAATACAAAAGTGAGACTCCATATCCCATTCCGCCATTAGTTTGATATTTTGCTTCCACTATTGGAATTCTCCAGCAGCTTGGTGCAGCTGTTGGGTAAATTAAGGTCAATGAATTTGAAACACTATTTAAACACTAAAATGGATGTCTGCTCCTTCTACCCCCCTCAGCCAAAAGGAAGGGGCATCGAACTGGAAACACTAATGTATTCCTCCCAGCGCTGAGCTGTAATCTGCTTAATAATTGAGCCTGTTGGAGAAAGACACAGACGGACAGAGAGCTGTGCCCCTCTCCATCATGTCAGTGTGCCTGCTGGCTCAAACATACAGGGAGTGAGGAACAGGACACATATTCTGTGACAATGGCACAAATCCTCTCATGTTTGTTGTTAATTTAGCCTCCAAATTGACAGTAACTCAATATAAACAGCATAAGATGTCACTACATAAAAGCAAAATCCATGTAACTACATTATCTTAGTAAAAAGCCTCTAAAGAAGGGATGTGTAAATGTTTTACATGTATTTCTATTAATAATATGACCTTATGTTTTTACCAGGAAAGTGTGTGTCCCTAACAATTATCAATACAAGCAAGGTGGTAATATTTTAGATACTGACAGACAGTTGACACTTAAATACCTTATTTACTATTGAAGTGCATTGTCATGTGTAACATGTGGGTGGTGTAATATTAAATAAAGCTTTATTGGTTTAATGACTTTTGTCTTTGTATTCTCCTGACCCTCCTTTTTCTGTCATTCAACTTCTGCCTGCATCACTATTCATTGCTGGGCAGGGGAATATTTGGATTTATGCGAGGCCCATACCTAGGGTGCAGGATTAGGGAGTGGCAGCTAATTTGGAGGGTTAGTTCTATGTTATGATGCCTAATCAGTGTCATGCTTTCCAACTGTTCTATTGAATTATTTGATTAAAAATGACCAATCCCTGGTAGTCTAGTGGAGGTACAGAGTCTATCCATGTGTCCCGCCCTCTAGTTGTGAGAAATATTTGTGTCAAATCTAAGCTAATATTGTTGAATTCAGGAGTTTTGGAAACAGTAGCATTGCCAATGCAATGGGCAATGCAAAACTAAATACGTCACTGTTGCTAGAAAATGGCACAGAAGAAGTTAAAGGGGCATTTAACACTAAACACGTTACAAGCATTGTACTGAGGTAATTCCCAACTCCCTCTAGTCATGGGTACCACCATGTTAAAAAACTAGCTTTCACGGCATTCCAGTGCTGACGTGTTTGCGCAGCAACTCTCCCTGTGATACCTGCATTGAAAGCTAGGTTCTAAAATGGTGGCACCCATAGTTAGAGAGAGGTTCATAATATGTTGTTAGTGTTTAATACAAGATATTAATCTATCTAAAGAAAGAAATAATTTCTAGTCAAGCAGTTCAATCTATTTGCATGTTTTTCTTAACTTAAAGTGTCCTGCTTCACAAAATTAAAAACAATTACAAGTTGCAAATATGCTAAGATAAGATAGCAGATAATTAAAAAAAAAAAAACTATTTCTAATGGAAATTAACGTATGCTTCTCTATAAACTTAGGCCCAGATTCCGAGTGAATGTTCACAGTTACACGGGATAAAAATTCGGGTTTATCGCAGCTGTTTGTTTGCTTCGGAAGAAGCGCTCGTATTACAAGTTGAAAGTAAATGCAAACGCGTCAACAAAATTTGCAATTTACGCTAGAATTATTACCGCAACAAATTCATGGAGACTTCCGTTGGGTGGGTCTTGCGAGAGGGTGCAAAGTTTAGCGCTCCCGGTTGGCAAACCAAACATAGAATACAGGCCCTAGGCCCATTTCGAGGCGCGCAAGAGTACTGCCACAGTGGAGAGAACGCAACCGAGAGGATATCAAGAAGGAGCGGTACAAACTTGAGTATTTTCAACTTCTCCACCAAAGTCTTGCCTGAGCCTTACAGCACTCTGTAGCAGGAGCAACACTTTATATTAACTCCACCAAAGGACACCTGTGAGCCACCAAGAGTCGCTTAGGTGAAGATAAGGATCTAAACAATCAGATAAGTAACTTCCTGCTTGAATATTAAAATTAAAAGCTGTATTTTCTGTATAATCTAATGTATAGCAATAAGTCTGGGTTTATAGAGGATACAATAGTCTAGAGTGGTAAGACTCTTATACTATTGATTATAGACAGGTATACCCGTTTGGTTTTAATGTGTGCATCAGCAAAAAAAATAGGATATTTACCTTATCTTATACTACTATTCAGCATAGTTTTGTATGCAGTATAAAGGAGTGCAAAGAAAGACTTAATGGCGGAATGGGATATATAGCTTTTAAGTCTGGGTAGAAACTAATACAGATTTGAGACTGAGTTGTGATAGAAGATAGAAGATGCCGTCTGGATGAAGACTTCTGCTCGTCTGGAGGACCACTTCTCCCAGCTTGGATGAAGACTTCTCCCAGCTTCGTTGATGACTTCTTGCCGCTTCGTTGAGGACTTCTCACGGCTTCGTTGACGATGGATGTCCGGTCTTCAAAACTGTAAGTGGATCTTCGGGGGTTAGTGTTAGTTTTTTTTAAGGGTTTATTGGCTGGGTTTTAGTTTAAGATTAGGGTTTGGGTAGCAATAGAGCTAAATTCCCTTTTAAGGGCAATGACCATCCAAATGCCCTTTTCAGGGCAATGGGGAGCTTAGGTTTTTTTAGTTAGGGTTTTATTTGGGGGGTTGGTTGTGTGGGTGGTGGGTTTTACTGTTGGGGGGGGGGTTACAGGTAAAAGAGCTGATTTCTTTGCAAAAGGCCCTTTTAAGGGCTATTGGTAGTTTAGTTTGGGCTAGGTTTCTATTTTTATTTTGGGGGGGCTTTTCTACTTTGATAGGGCTATTAGATTAGGTGTAATTAGTTTAAATATCTTGTAATTTGTTTTTTATTTTGTGTAATTAAGTGTTTGTTTTTTGTAATTTAGGTAATTGTATTTAATTTAGTTAATTGTATTTAATTTAGGTAATTTATTTAATTGTAGTGTAAGGTTAGGTGTTAGTGTAAGACAGGTTAGGTTTTATTTTACAGGTAAATTTGTATTTATTTTAGCTAGGTAGTTAGTAAATAGTTAATAACTCTTTAGTAACTGTTCTACCTAGTTAAAATAAATACAAACTTGCCTGTAAAATAAAAATAAAACCTAAGCTAGATAACTATTAGTTATATTGTAGCTAGCTTAGGGTTTATTTTACAGGTCAGTATTTACTTTTAAATAGGAATTATTTAGTTATTAATAGTAGGTTTTCTTTAGATTTATTTTAATTATATTTAAGTTAGGGGGTGTTAGGGTTAGACTTAGGTTTAGGGGTTAATAACTTTAGTATAGTGGCGGCGACGTTGGGGGTGGCAGATTAGGGGTTAATAAATGTAGATAGGTGGCGGCGATGTTAGGGACAGCAGATTAAGGGCTAATAATATTTGACTAGTGTTTGCGATGCGGGAGTACGGCAGTTTAGGGGTTAATATGTTTATTATAGTGTTGGCGATGTCCGGAGCGGCAGATTAGGGGTTAATAATTTTATTTAATAATTTTATTTTAGTGTTTGCTATGTGGGAGGGCCTCGGTTTAGGGGTTTAGTGTACTTTTTACCACTTTAGTTATGAGTTTTATGTTAAAGCTTTGTAGCGTAAAACTCATAACTACTGACTTTAGAATGCGTTACGAATCTTGACGGTATAGGCTGTACCACTCACTTTTTGGCCTCCCAGGAAAAGCTTGTAATATCTGCGCTATGAAAATCCCATTGAAAAAAGACTTTACGCAATTTGCGTAAGTTGATTTGCGCTATGGCCAAAAAAGTGTGCGGTGCCCCTAAACCTGCAAGACTCGTAATAGCAGCGGTAGTGAAAAAGCAGCATTATAACCTGTTAACCCTGCTTTTTCACCATAACGCAAAACTCGTAATCTAGCCGTAGGTATTTTAAATAAGGAATTAAAATAAAAAACATTAGCTTATATTTTAGAGGGAAGGAAACAAACAATGCATATATACATACACTCACTTTTTACTATCTTCCTCACTCTCTTTTTTTTCTGCCACATATAGGATGTAAGATTTGTATACAAGACACAAAGACATACCCCAATACAAGTAATCTAACAGTTATAGATATCACGTATTCCAAATATTTTAGTTTCAATCACATTTACATGAAGAACTTTGTGCACAGTTTAAAAGATAAATCCCCAATAATGGCAGCAAAAAATAGAGACACAATAAAAATAAGAATGTCACTGAGACCATGATAGACAGTAATGTAAATACAATGAATATAGATACCCAAACTTTAATTGAACAATTATCTAGTTTGATGATGCCCCAATTTGACAATCTTAGAAGAGATATCTCCCTACTTTGAAACAATCTAAAACAATTCAATAATAGACTGTCAGAAGCAGAGAATAGAATTTCTGACCTAGAAGACCAGATTGTAACTAAAGGAAAAAATATTGATACATTAAAGTGAAGGTACATTTTTAATCCTGACAGCCACTCCAGCGATTCCCCCGGCCGTCGGAAGCCTCTTCATACATCAGAAATGATGAATCTGGCTTCCTCCAATCATGGCTTCCCCCCCGGGGGAATCATAGCCTGAGGCAACGCTGTGATTGGAGGAAACCGGATTCGTCATTTTGGACCCACGAAGAGGGCTTGCGACGGGCAGAGGAAGCGCTGCAGCGGCTGTCAGGATTAAAAGGTACGTTTTTGAAAAAAACGAGTGAAATGTCAATTTTGATTAATTAAAGTGCCCTTGTTTTTAATAGGATTATGTCTAAAGTGTCCAAAATTCAAGAAAGAGCTGATATGCTAGAAGATAGGTCAAGGAGAAATAACATTAGGATCATATGCATAACTGAAAAACATCACCAATATGAGCTAGAAGCATTGGTTGCTAAGGAATAACCTGTGGCTGGACCTATAGTTAAGAGAGAAAGAGATTATAGTAGAGAGGACCCACAGACTTGGCCATAGAAACACTGAAATGCTAGAAGGACTTCAAGGGAGTCATCGTCCTAGACCTGTGATAGCAAAACTCTTAAATTGTAGGGTTAAGGTAGAAATTTCAAGACACTATAAGAATCGGAAAGGCCCACTGGTAATAGAGTTATGTTATTCCAAGATTATTCTATTGAAACAACCAACAAAAGAAAAGCAATGTCACAAATGTTTATACAGAAAGGTTTAAAGGCATATGATATATATCCTGCTATCCTTAAAAGGGACAGTTTACTCAAAAAATGTTATCCCCTTTAATTTGTTCCCAATGATCCACTTTACCTGCTGGAGTATATTAAATTGTTTACAAGTATTAACTTTACCCTTATATTAACATTTGAAATAGTTGATTTAGCCTGTGGTGTCCCCACCTATTCTGAACGTTTCTGGCCTTAGGTCCAAGCTATAGATTAACTGTGTAAACACAGCCAGCAGAAGAAATTACACTCCCAGTGGGGTATGGAAGAGATAAGGTAATAAAATGTTAATTTTCCATTGTTCTCTCCAAATATTGGTCTTTGGTTTATGGACAAATATAATAAAGAAGCATGTATATGTACACAATGTGATAAAGTAATGAGATCTTATTATACCTAAAAGCTCAACCCATTTTATTAGGTTGTTTATTAGGTTGTGGCTTCAAAACACAAAATCAGCTTTTTCATATATACAAATAAACCTTAAAAAGCAAATTCTCATACATTTTATACTCTGCAGTTGGTAGAAAAGTAATTGGAAACTAAGGCCTAGATTTAGAGTTTGGCGGTAGCCGTCAAAACCTGCGTTAGAGGCTCCTAACGCTGGTTTTAGGCTACCGCTGGTATTTGGAGTCAGTCAGGAAAGGGTCTAACGCTCACTTTCCAGCCGCGACTTTTCCATACCGCAGATCCCCTTACGTCAATTGCGTATCCTATCTTTTCAATGGGATCTTTCTAACTCCGGTATTTAGAGTCGTGGCTGAAGTGAGCGTTAGAAATCTAACGACAAAACTCCAGCCGCAGAAAAAAGTCAGTAGTTAAGAGCTTTCTTGGCTAACGCCGGTTTATAAAGCTCTTAACAACTGTGCTCTAAAGTACACTAACACCCATAAACTACCTATGTACCCCTAAACCGAGGTCCCCCCACATCGCCGCCACTCGATTAAATTTTTGTAACCCCTAATCTGCCGACCGCCACCTACGTTATACTTATGTACCCCTAATCTGCTGCCCCTAACAACGCCGACCCCTATATTATATTTATTAACCCCTAACCTGCCCCCCACAACGTCGCCGCCAGCTACCTACAACAATTAACCCCTAATCTGCCGACCGCAAAGCGCCGCCACCTACATTATAGCTATGTACCCCTAATCTGCTGCCCCTAACACCGCCGACCCCTATATTATATTTATTAACCCCTAATCTGCCCCCCTCAACGTCGCCTCCACCTGCCTACACTTATTAACCCCTAATCTGCCGAGCGGATCTCACCGCTACTATAATAAAGTTATTAACCCCTAATCCGCCTCACTCCCGCCTCAATAACCCTATAATAAATAGTATTAACCCCTAATCTGCCCTCCCTAACATCGCCGACACCTAACTTCAATTATTAACCCCTAATCTGCCGACCGAATCTCGCCGCTACTGTAATAAATGGATTAACCCCTAAAGCTAAGTCTAACCCTAACACAAACACCCCCCTAAATTAAATATAATTTAAATCTAACGAAATAAATTAACTCTTATTAAATAAATTATTCCTATTTAAAGCTAAATACTTACCTGTAAAATAAACCCTAATATAGCTACAATATAAATTATAATTATATTATAGCTATTTTAGTATTTATATTTATTTTACAGGCAACTTTGTATTTATTTTAACCAGGTACAATAGCTATTAAATAGTTAAGAACTATTTAATAGCTAAAATAGTTAAAATAATTACAAAATTACCTGTAAAATAAATCCTAACCTAAGTTACAATTAAACCTAACACTACACTATCAATAAATAAATTAAATACAATTCCTACAAATAAATACAATTAAATAAACTAACTAAAGTACAAAAAATAAAAAAGAACTAAGTTACAAAAAAATAAAAAAATATTTACAAACATTAGAAAAAAATTACAACAATTTTAAACTAATTACACCTACTCTAAGCCCCCTAATAAAATAACAAAGACCCCCAAAATAAAAAAATGCCCTACCCTATTCTAAATTACAAAAGTTCAAAGCTCTTTTACCTTACCAGCCCTGAACAGGGCCCTTTGCGGGGCATGCCCCAAAGAATTCAGCTCTTTTGCCTGTAAAAAATAACATACAATACCCCCCCAACATTACAATCCACCACCCACATACCCCTAATCTAACCCAAACCCCCCTTAAATAAACCTAACACTAAGCCCCTGAAGATCTTCCTACCTTGTCTTCACCATGCCAGGTTCACCGATCGATCCAGAAGAGCCTCCGATGTCTTGATCCAAGCCCAAGTGGGGGGCTGAAGAGTGACGTCCATCCTCCGGCTGAAGTCTTGATCCAAGCGGGCAGAAGAGGACATCCGGACCGGCAAACATCTTCATCCAAGCCGCATCTTCTATGTTCTTCAATCCGATGACGACCGGCTGATCTTCAAGACCTCCATCGCGGATCCATCTTTCTTCTCCGACGACTTCCCGACGAATGACGGTTCCTTTAAGGGACATCATCCAAGATGGCGTCCCTCGAATTCCGATTGGCTGATAGGATTCTATCAGCCAATCGGAATTAAGGTAGGAATCGTCATTCGTCGGGAAGTCGTCGGAGAAGAAGGATGGATCCGCGATGGAGGTCTTGAAGATCAGCCGGTCGTCATCGGATTGAAGAACATAGAAGATGCGGCTTGGATGAAGATGTTTGCTGGTCCCTAAAATAGCTATAATATAATTATAATTTATATTGTAGCTATATTAGGGTTTATTTTACAGGTAAGTATTTAGCTTTAAATAGGAATAATTTATTTAATAAGAGTTAATTTATTTCGTTAGATTTAAATTATATTTAATTTAGGGGGGTGTTAGGGTTAAAGTTAGACTTAGCTTTAGGGGTTAATAAATTTATTAGAGTAGCGGTGAGCTCCTGTCGGCAGATTAGGGGTTAATAATTGAAGTTAGGTGTCGGCAATGTTAGGGAGGGCAGATTAGGGGTTAATACTATTTATTATAGGGTTATTGAGGCGGGAGTGAGGCGGATTAGGGGTTAATACATTTATTATAGTAGCGCTCAGGTCCGGTCGGTAGATTAGGGGTTAATAAGTGTAGTTAGGTGGAGGCGACATTGGGGGCGGCAGATTAGGGGTTAATAAATATAATATAGGGGTCGGCGATGTTAGGGCAGCAGATTAGGGGTACATAGGGATAAATTAGGTGGCGGGGGTGTACGGAGCGGCAGATTAGGGGTTAAAAATAATATGCAGGGGTCAGCAATAGCGGGGGCGGCAGAATAGGGGTTAATAAGTGTAAGGTTAGGGGTGTTTAGACTCGGGGTACATGTTAGAGTGTTAGGTGCAGACGTAGGAAGTGTTTCCCCATAGAAAACAATGGGGCTGCGTTAGGAGCTGAACACGGCTTTTTTGCAGGTGTTAGGTTTTTTTTTCAGCTCAAACAGCCCCATTGTTTTCTATGGGGGAATCGTGCACGAGCACTTTTTGAAGGTGGCCGCGTCCGTAAGCACCGCTGGTATCGAGAGTTGAAGTTGCGGTAAATATGCTCTACGTTCCTTTTTTGGAGCCTAACGCAGCCATTCTGTGAACTCTCAATACCAGCAGTATTTAAAAGGTGCGGCCAGAAAAAAGCATGCGTAGCTAACGCACCTCTTTGGCCGCAGAACTCTAAATCTAGGCGACAGTAAGGGAAAAGTTTTACAGTTAATTTTACAGTTACAGTTTACAATTTTACAGTTAATTGTCCCTTTAAGGAAGGACACAAGATTTTTGAGAATATTGAATAAGTTAAAATGTTTTTAAAGCAAGAATTTGGATCTGAATAACTAGGGTAAAATATGTTTATGACTGAATATTTGTCTAGGGCACTGGTTTTCAAATCTGTCCTCAGGCCTTCCTAACAGGCCACATTTTGAGGATATATGAACTGGAGCACAGGTGAAATAATCAGATTATTAGTAAACATGATAATCCTGAAAATCTAGCCTGTTGGGGAGGTCTGAGGACAGGTTTGAAAATCAGTGGTCTAGGGGTTACCTGCAAAAATACCTAAAGCGATAAAGTTAAACCGAAGAGGCTATATGGAATGTTTGGAATTTTGGATTAATTTTTTTTCTCTCCTCCCTCCCTGTTTTCCCTATTTTTTGGTTCCTGCTTATTCTTTTACCTGTCATGAGAAGAGTTTAATATCATAATGTATTGGGAATTTTGTATTAAGCTTAATTATGGATAGCTCATTAAACATATCCTCGTGGAATATGGGTGGCATTACCTCACCAATAAAAAGTAAAACAATTCTCTTGTAACTTGACTTTAGATCGTCTTGTTTTCCTATTCAATAAGATACCCAAAGTAGGCTCAAAGACCCACACTACCTTGCTACAAATTGCCCTAAAACGTGATCGACAGTTGATCCTCAAGATGTGGAAAAAAGATACATCTCCCACATTTGAAATGTGGATTTCACAATTCCAGACCAACCTTTAACTAGAACGATACTTCTACTACATCACAGACAACTTGAACTTTTATTACAACATGCAATACCTCTGGGAAATGAGGCCACAGAACAGACTCCATTAAACTCATCCTAAT
Source organism: Bombina bombina (assembly GCF_027579735.1). NCBI lineage: Eukaryota > Metazoa > Chordata > Amphibia > Anura > Bombinatoridae > Bombina > Bombina bombina. The sequence continues at coordinate 1,337,610,954 of NC_069499.1, forward strand.
TACTGACACAACCTCCCCTTTCCCTTCACTCAACACAAATCTAAACGCCCTTCAAATTCCTACCCTTTCTTTTTACGTTAAATACCTATACCAGAGCTTTCCAAACTTTTCATGTTGGTGACACACTTTGTAGACCTACATCATTTCGCGACACAGTAATTCAGTTGTACTAGCAAAAAGGAGGTTAAACTAACTTGTTTTAAAAGATACGGACACATTCATAAATTATATAATAACAAAATGCATTTACATACAAGTAACAGTATGTAAGTATGTGCAAGAATTAAAAAAAGTTTAATAACACCAATAGCTACTTAATATTTTAATGGGATATAATGAGGTTGATGGGATGAACACAGTTTTGGAATATTTGGTGTAATATTAGATAAAGACACTCATATTTCATCATCAAGCATTTTTAAGCTTTCACTTTCTATCCATATATCAAGAGCAGAAGCAGCAATGCACTACTGGGAGCTAGTTGCAAAAAAAAAAAACCCTCTGACTTCAGCTCAACGTTTAAGCTGCCACCCTCAGAGCTCTGTGAGTCCGACTGACTACTGCCCGCGCTGCAAACACACTGTTGTCCCACTCACTGGCTACACTTGCAGTCACAAGCCAATTAAGGAGACTACACGTGCAGTCAGGAGCCAATGTGCCGCCAAATCCGCCAATGGTAATAGTTTCAGTTCCCACTGAGCTGTGTCAATTGGTTAAGATGATCGGTGACCCACTAGGTATCAATCACGTGTCAACCATGTGATATGCGTAGCAGGCAGGTGGAAAGTCAGAAACCAAAAAACAATTTAAAAAAACAAATATTTAAATTTAAAAAACATTTGTGCTGAAGCAGGGAAACACCTACACACTGCTGCCGACACACTTGTGTGTCCCGACACACAGTTTGGAAAGCACTGACCTATACCATAGTACAATTTTTCACCTAGATATACTAGTCCCTTAGACAAATTGCTATCGGAAATGCTTTTGTTGCACTGTTCCTAAGCTACTTTAAAAATGTTTTATTTTCAATTGTATCTACTTCACGACATTCCAAATGAATAAATTATGTATACCTTAATTAAGAAATCAAGGTCCACACGTTGCAACAATAGACTCTCTAATCGCACTTCCCAGTGCTGAAATCTAGAGTTGTGGGACAATTGAGAAGCGCTGAACCTGATATACAGTTTGGAATGTCATTTATATCTGTATTTTCTTTTGATTGTGTATTATATTGTAATTCTTTGATCTCTGAAATAAAGAAAAGAAAAAAAAAGAAAAGGAAAAGAATTCTCAAGCAATTAACAAAATTCAATTCTTATATTGCTTTCCTGCAAGATATTAGATTATCGGGAATTGAACTGAGTAAACTTAAATCTAGTTGGATTGGTTAGGTGTATGCCACTCCATGATTCAGGAGAAGAAAAGGGGTAGCTATTCTACTAAGCAAGAATCTGGAATACAAGATAATAGAAACTATACTGGATGATAACTGTCACGCTGCTCTGGCTGTTGCCAGGGTCGCGGCGCTTGCTGCTCTGGTCGTTGCCAGAGGAAGAGTCGGCTCCTGTGTGTGTGTGGCGGTGATGTCATCGCCACACGTCTTTTCTTCTCTGAAGCCAGTCAGGATCTTCTGTGGCGCGAATCCTGCGCCTATGTAAGTTGCTCACGTCCTACCTATCACTGCCCAAGTATAGGTGTTACTGTGTGTGCTCATGGGTGCTATTATCTTTATGTGCTGCATTGATATAACGTTACTGAACTCTGCCTGTCTGATTACTCTGCTTGCTTAACCCCTAAAGTACTGGATTGTCATAACATTATTGAACTCTGCCTGTCTCACTACTCTGCTTGCTTAACCCCTAAAGTTCTGGATTGCCATAACATTACTGAACCATGCCTGTCTGAATTCTCTGCTTGCTTAATCCCTAAAGTACTGGATTGCCATAACGTTATTGAACTCTGCCTGTCTGACTACTCATCCTATTGGCTGACTGGAACAGCCAATAAGATGAGAGCTGCTCAAATCCTATTGGCTGATTGGAACAGCCAATAGGATGAGAGCTGCTCAAATCCTATTGGCTGATTGGAACAACCAATAGGATTTTTGCAGCTCGAATCCTATTGGCTGATTGGAACCTTTCAGCCAAGGGATGCCATCTTGGATGATGTCACGTGCATTGAAGATCCAGTTTATGGCGGAGACCGTATTGAAGAGGAGCTCCTCGTCGGATGTCTTCAGGATGGACCCGCTCCACGCCGGAAATCTTCAGGATGGACCCGCTCCTCTCCGGATGGATGAAGATAGAAGAGGCCGCATGGATGAAGACTTCGACGGCTGGATGAAGATGGAAGAGGCCACCCGGATGAAGACTTCTTGCCGGCTGGAGGGATCCTTCAAGCGGAACTTGAAGAACTGTAAGTGGATCATCGGGGGTTAGTGTTAGGTTTATTTAAGGTTTTTTTTGGGTGGGTTTTATTTTTAGAGTAGGGTCTGGGCAGGTAAAAGAGCTAACTGCCCTTTTAAGGGCAATGCCCATACAAATGCCCTTTTCAGGGCAATAGGGAGCTTAGGTTTTTTAGATAGGGTTTTTATTTGGGGGGGTTGGTTGTGTGGGTGGTGGGTTTTACTGTTGGGGGGTGTTTGTATTTTTTTTTACACGTAAAAGAGCTGATTTCTTTGGGGCAATGCCCCCGCAAAAGGCCCTTTTAAGGGTCATTGGTAGTTTATTTTAGGCTAGGGTTTTTTTATTTTGGGGGGGCTTTTTTATTTTGATAGGGCTATTAGATTAGGTGTAATTCTTTTTTAATTTTGATACTATGGTTTGTTTTTTTGTAACTTAATGGTTTTTTATTTTTGGTAACAGTGTTTTTTTATTTTTTGTAATTTAGCGTTTATTTTTTATAATTTAGTAATTTTTAATTGTAGATTTAAATAATTTGAGTAGGGTTAGGGTTTTTTAATATATAATTTAGTTAATGTAATTGGTAGTTTAATGTAATTTTAGTATCATAGTTAGGGTAGGTTAATTAATAGTTTAATTTAATTCTACAGGTAAGTTTTAATTTATTATAGGATAGGGATTTTGTAATTTTAATGTAAAGTTAGTGGGTTGTTAGGTTTAGGGGTTAATAGCCTAATTTAGTTTATGGAGATGTGGGGGACTGGCTGTTTAGGGGTTAATAGGTTTAGTTAGTGGTAGTGATGTGGGAGGCCAGCGGTTTAGGGGTTAATACATTTATTTAGTTGCGGTGGGGTCCGGGAGCGGCGGGATAGGGGTTAATAACTTTATTACAGTTGCGGCAGGGTCCGGGAGTGGCGGGATAGGGGTTAATAACTTTATTACAGTTGCAGCGGGGTCCGGGAGTGGCGGGATAGGGGTTAATACTTTTAGTATAGTGGCGGCGTTTACTGACAGGGTATAAATAAAGTTGGTAAAAAGCCAAATAGGAGCGAGATCGATGACTGCTAGTTAACAACAGTCCGCTGCTCATCTCCCTGTACTTGGTGCGCGGCTTTTTGCCAGCTTTTTTGACACATATTCAGGTCCGCGGCCACGATGTTAGGTGATGTTAGGCGAGCGTATTGGCGCCGTCGAATGCAAAAAAGTTGACGGCTTGATAGATAGGCCTCTTGGGCTAAATTGCAAGCTAAACTCCTAGACTATATGGAATTTAATTTGATTGTTGCAGGTGATTTTAATTTAATGCCTAAATTTCCAATTGATAGAAAGAGAACCATAGGAGGAGTTATGGATTTTAGAATGAAAAAAGAGAATACAATTTTATATCATTTTAAAACTTCCCTCAAGCTTCAGGATATATGTAGAATCCAGACGAAAAGGGGCTACACTTGTATGTCTAAAACATTTGCCTCTCTTTCCAGGATTGATTTATTTTTGGTAATCACTTCTCTGTAAAGAAATAAAAGCAGTTATAAAAGAATTCTTTATTTCAGATCATGCACCAACAACATTAAAATGATCTAATACAGATTTAGGAAGGAGAGGTAATAAATGTATTTTCTTCTTTCCCAAATACATGATGAAGAATTCCTCTTTTGTTACCTGGTTAGATGAGAAATGGAATGAATGTCTGTCATTTAATCAAGAATATATTGAGAAAATATAGGCAGCTAAGCTGTTTTAAGAGGAGATATATCAAGTTACATGATAAGATTTAAGAAAAAATGGAAATTAAGAGAAACACAACTTTCAAATTAGTTAATTATTACCAACAATTTATATCTTCAGAGCCCTGCTAAGTATAGTTGGAACAGATATATATTGACTAAATAAGAAAGGGAAGCTTTTCTGATACAGGAATCTTGTAGGGAGGATGCAAACAGTAAAGCAAAGTTTAGGATATTTTGGAATAAAACTGGAAGTTATTTGGCTAAGATTGTCAAGTCAGTTAGGGAATTGAATATAGTGAGTGCAATAAGAACAGACAAGAATAGGTTTACTTACCCCAAAGATATATGTAAATAATTCCAGTGCCAGTAAAATAGATATGTACAATAAAGAGAAATTCTGGAAAACCTCACCATATAAAAAGGAAGAAGAGGTAGAACTTTCAATTAGGAAACATAACAAGGCTCCTGGGCCAGATCTACTCCTGTAGAATTTTATAAAATTCTAAATAAAGAGTTTATAAAGACTTAAAGCAGTGACAATATTAATTCTGAAGAAAGGAAAAGATCCTGGACAATTAGATGGATTCATATAGGCCAATATCATTACTCAACACATATTACAAGATTTTAGCCTCAATAATTGCTGAACGACTTAAGGAAGCTTTAGGTGGTCTGATACATTCTAATCAGGTTGGATTTATGAATGGAAGAAGCTCAGTGATAAATATAAGAAAGTCATGTATAATATTGGAATATTTTTGGAATGTGAAAGATAAGGAACAATTAACATGCAGCAATGATAACAATAGATGCAGAAAAAGCTTTTGATGCAGTACAATGGGATCACTTATTTACATCTCTTGAAAGATTTGGCGTTTCAGGTCACCTCACAAAATATATAAAATCTTTTTTTTATAATAATCCAATATCTGTGATTTTAATAAATGGAATATGTACACCAGAAATTAAAATGGAAAGGGAGACATGGCAATGATGCCCTCTGTCCCCACTTCTATTTAATTTAGCTGTTGAATCTTTAGCACTAAAACTGTGTCAGGTTCTGCAAGGAGTTTTTTGAAAAAATATAGAAGAAAAAGTTCTTCTTTATGCATATAATGTATTAATTGTATTAAAGGGACATTAAACTCTAAAATGTTATTTCATTATTAAGATTAGCACCGCACCCCTGTTACCGCAAAACTCGTAATCTAGGCGACAGATTCTATCAGCACATGTCCATTTAAAGAAGTTGACCAAATATTATATTTAGGGATCAGGCTTAGTAGAAATCATATAGAATGGTATGAGCATAACTTTAAACCTGTGTTTCTGAAAATATCTCATAAATGTATGGAAAAACCTACCACTAGCTTTATCTGGCAAAATTAATTTAGTTAAAATGCTATTACTTCGAAATTATTGTATAATCTACAAAATTAACTTTTTTTTTTTTTTTAATGTTTATTGAATAATATATGATTACAAAAATAAAGTAAATTACATAATTTATGTAAGAACTTACCTGATAAATTAATTTCTTTTATAGTGGCAAGAGTCCATGAGCTAGTGACGTATGGGATATACATTCCTACCAGAAGGGGGCAAAGTTTCCCAAACCTCAAATTCCTATAAATACACCCCCCACCTCACTCATACCTCAGTTTAACTTATAGCTAAGTTAGTGGGGTGTAAAAAGAGTAAAAAACATAAAAAAGAGGAACAGGATAAATAAAGTGCTTTATATATAAAAAAAATAATAAACCCAAAAAATATTGGGTGGGTCTCATGGACTCCTGCCACTTTAAAAGAAATTAATTTATCAGGTAAGTTCTTACATAACTTATGTTTTCTTTCATGTAAGTGCCAAGAGTCCATGAGCTAGTGACCTATGGGATATAATACCCAAGATGTGGAAGTCCATGAGTCACTAGAGAGGGATAAAATAAAAACAGCTATTTTCACTGAGAAATTAAATCCAAAAAAAAATTAAGTTTTCTTAAAAATGTTAAAAAAACTCAAATCATAGGCACTAGAATCAAACTAAGACAGCTGCCTGAAGATCCTTTCTACCAAAGGCTGCTTCCGAAGAAGCAAACACAACAAAATGGTAAAAATTTAGTAAATGTATGCAAAGAAGACCAAGTTGCTGCTTTGCAAATTTGATCAACTGATTCTTCATTCTTGAAAGCCCAAGATGTGGCGACTAATCTAGCAGAATTAGCTGTAATACGCTGAGGCGGAGACTGCCCCGCCTCCAAATAGGCTTTGTGAATTAAAAGCTTCAACAAAGATGCCAAGTAAATGGCAGAGACGTTCTGACCTTTTCTGGAACCAGAAAAATTACAAATAGACTAGAAGTCTTTCTGAAATCTTTAGTAGCCTCAACATAATATTTCAAAGCTCTTACCACATCCAAAGAATGTAAAGACCTTTCAAGAGTATTCTTACGATTAGGACACATGGAAGTAACAATAATTTTCCTATTGATGTTAGAATTCACAACCTTTGGCAAAAATGTAAACGAAGTCCGCAAAACAGCTTTATCTTGATAGAAAGTCAGATAAGGAGAGAGCAGACAATTCAGAATCTCTTCTAGCAGAAGAGATAGCCAAAAGAAATAAAACTTTCAAAGAAAGTAGTTTAATATCCAAAGAAAGCATAGGCTCAAAAGGAGCCTGCAAAATCTTTTAAACCAAATTGAGACTTCAAGGAGAAGAAATTGATTAAATAACAGGCTTGATACAAATCAAAGCCTGAACAAAACAGTGAATATAAAAAAGCTTAGCATTCTTTCTATATAATAAGACATGCAGAAATGTGTCCTTTTAAAGTATTTGCAGACAAACCTTTATCCAAACCATCCTGAAGAAACTGTAAAATCCTAGGAATTCCAAATGAATGCCAAGAATAATCATGAGTGGAACACCATGAAATATAGGTTTTCCAAACCCTATGATAAATCTTACTTGAAGCAGACTTACAAGCCTGTATCATAGTGTTACTTACTGAGTCAGAGAAACGTCTATGACTAAGAATTAAGCGTTCAATTTCCATGCCTTCAAATTTAGTGATTTGAGATCCTGATGGAAAACTGGGCCTTGAGACAGAAGGTCAGGTCTTATTAGAAGTGACCAAGGCTGGCAACTGGACAAGGTCCGCATACCAGAACCTGTGAGGCCTTGCTGGTGCTATCAGAAAAACATAAGATTGTTCCATTATGATTTTTGAGATCACTTCCAGAGGTGAAAGAATTTAAACAGGTTGGTAAAACCATGGAACTGCTAGAGCATTCATCATTTCCGCCTGAGGATCCCTGGACCTGGAGAGGTATCTGGGAAGTTTCTTGTTTAGATGAAAGGGCATCAGATCTATGTCTGGAGGACCCCACATCTGAACAATCTGATAGAACACATCAGGATGGAGAGACTACTCCCCGGGTGTAGAATTTGAAGGCTGAGATAATCTGCTTCCAAATTGTCTACACCTGGTATATAAATCGCAATGATTAGACAAGAATTGGATTCCGCCCAAGAAAGTATTAGAGATACTTCTTTTATTGCTAGGGGACTACGAGTACCCCCTTGATGATTGACATATGCCACTGTTGTGACATTGTCTGTTTTAAACCGAATATATGCCTCTCTCTTTAATAGAGGCCAAGCCTGAAGAGCTCTGAAAATAGCACAGAGTTCTATGATATAGATTGGTACTTCTCGAGGATTCCAAACTCCTTCTGCTGTCAGAGACCCCCAAACAGTTCCCCAACCTGAGAGACGTGCATCTGTTGTGATCACAGTCCAGGTAGGACAAACAAAGGAGGCCCCTTAAACAATAAGGTGATGGTATAACCACCAAGTAAGAGAGAGTGGAGAGTTTGGATTTAAGTATATCAGTTGTGATATCTGAGTATAATCCCTGTGCAATTGGTGCCACATGCAAAACTGTAGAGGTCTCATATGAATACAAGCAAAAAGGATTGCGTCCGATGCTGCAATCATGAGACCTAAAACTTCCATGCACATAGCCACTGAAGCGAATGATGAGAGACTGAAGGTTTAGACAAGCTGAAACCAATCTCAAACGTCTCTTTTCTGTTAGGGATAGAGTCATGGACACTAAATCTATCTGGAAATCTATTGAGCTAGTACCAAGATATTGTCTAAATAAGGAAACACTGCAATACCCTGCTCTCTGATTACACATAGAAGGGCACCTAAAACTATTAAGATTCTTGGTGCTGTTGCAAGGCCAAACGGAAGAGTGACAAATTGGTAATGCTTGTTTAGAAAAGAGAATCTCAGAAAACGATAGTGATCTGGATGAATCGGATTATGAAGGTAAGCATCCTGTAAGTCTATTGTGGACATGAAGTGACCTTGCTGAACAAAAGGCAGAATAGTCCTTATAGTCATCATCTTGAATGTTGGGACTCTTACAAAACCATTTAAAGTTTTCAGATCCAAAATAGGTCTCAAAAGAATTTTCCTTCAAAGGTACAATGAATAGATTTGAATAAAAACCCCAATCCTTGTTCCTGCTGTGGAACTGGGAAAAACTACCCCTGAAAGTTCTAGATCTTAAACACATTCCAGAAAGACTTGAGCTTTTAATGGGCTTTTTGTAACATGGGTAAGAAAGAATCTTCCCAAAGGAAGTCTTATTTTGAATCCTATTCGACACCCCTAAGAAATTATATTCTGAATCCACTGATTTTGGACAGAGTCTGTCCAAACTCTTTAAAATAGCTTTAGTCTGCCCCCTACCAGAAGAACTGGCTTGAGGGTCGCACCTTCATATAGGTTTAGGGGCAGGATTTGGTTTCTTATAAGGCTTGGATTTATTCTAATTCGGAGATGGTCTCCAATTAGAGCCAGAGACCTTAGGGGAAGGAGTGGTTTTCTCTTCTCTATTCTGACGAAAGGAACGAAAAAACAATTGGGAGCTTTAAATTCACCCTTAGATTTCTTGTCTTAGGGCAGAAAAACTCCCTTACCCCCGGTAACAGTGGAGATAATAGAATTCAATTGTGAACCAAAAAGATTTTTGCCTTGAAAAGAGAGAGATAATAATCTAGTTTTATACACCATGTCAGCATTCCAAGATTTAATCCAAAAAGCTCTTCTAGTTAGAATGGCTAAATACATGGATTTGACATGGATCTTCCTAACATCAAATATAGCATCACAAATAAAATGATTTGCATGTTGAAGTAAAACAATAATGTTAGATAATTCAGAATCTGAAGACAACTGCTGTGCTAAACTGTCCAACCAAAAAGTAGAAGCAGCAGTAACATCAGCCATAGATATAACAGGTCTAAGAATATAGCCAGAATGTAAATATACCCTTCTTGGATAAGATTCAAGCTTCCTATCTAAAGGATTCCTGGCTACAGGTAAAGGATACAATTTCTTAAACCTAGAAGAAGGGTTAAAAAAAGGTACCAGGCTTAGACCATTCTTTAGCAATCACATTAGAGATAGCATCAGGAATAGGAAATACTTCAGGAGTAATAACAGTAGTCTTAAATACAGAATTTAGACAATTACTAGCTTTATCCTCAGGAGATTTAGACTCCTCAATACCCAAAGTAAACAAAACGTCCTTTAAGAGAGAACAAATATATTCTAACTTAAATAAAAAAGATTTGTCTATATCAGTCTCTGACGTGGCATCCTCTGAATCAGAGGAGACCCCATCAGTAGAGGATACGTCAGTATGCTGAAGGTCAGAACTTAATTCACTAAGTTTAGGAAAATGTTGCAAAAACCTTTTACATTTATTTGAATGCAAAATAGCAGTCTGTGAGGCCGAATTATAAAATGTCTGTCGGACCTGATCGACAGTGCGGATCAGGTCCGACAGACATCGCTGAATGCGGAGAGCAATACTCTCTCCGTATTCAGCATTGCTGCTGGTGCAACGCCGCCCCCTGCAGACTCCCCTGCAGACTTGCGGCCAATGGGCTGCCAGCAGCGAGGTGTCAATCAACCCGATCGTACTTGATCGGGTTGAATTGTGGTGATTCCTGTCCGCCTCATCAGAGTCTAAAGAGTCTTTAGACCGCTGCTCCATAACTTGCTCCATTCGGAGCTTGATACATGGGCCTCATTGCCTTCTCTATAGCTGTAGCAATAAAATCTTACATTTCTGCAGTAATGCTATGTACATTTAGATTGAGATGGAATAACAGTGTGTGTATTTGTACTCATAGATATATTTAACAATTTGTTAAACAAGAGCCACATAATAGAGCTAAATAATTTAGATCAGCCTAATTACAACATGCATTCTTAGTTTTGTTAAATACCTGTTTAGGCAGCTCAAATCCTATGGTAACATCAGAGGCAGGTTATGTTTTATATCCATGCTCCTATATATGATAAATATATAACAGGCTTGAGAGAATAGGAAACAAAGCGAAAACATTTTTTACAAAAAAGAAAACTGATTCATAAAATGCTGCATGAAAGCTCTCTAAGTATTTACTGAGAACACTTAATGAGCTGGGGGCGGAGCTTATAACTGCAATTTTGGCGGGCAAAATTTTAATTTTTGGCTGGAATGGCGGGAATTTTTTGGTGCCAAAAAAATGGCACACAATGATGACACGTCACCCTATGACATAAATAGCATCATCACATGCGCGACATGCAAAGCTGAAGAGGATTTCTAAAACACATATCACTCTAAAAAGGGTAAGAATTTTGATTGCATATACAAAAAAACAAAATGTACCAAAATAAAGCCTAATGGATACTTCTATTATAGCTGCATGAAATGTGATTATCAACATTCCAGGAGACTAACATAATACTTAGCATCCTAATTTATAAATAAATTACTAGCTCCAAAAAAGAACCCTGTATGTTTCACAGACTCTACCAACCTTGACAAATATTTAGCCACAAATAAAGTCGCTAAAAAAGAGCACTGAATTACTGACTCAAGGCATGTATAAAAACAATATATAACAGCTTTACTTAAAAAGTGCCCAATCCGGGGGGGGGGGGGGGGGGGGGGGGAGCCTACAGCCATACTGAGCGGTCCCATAAAGCAGGAGCTCTCCCTTCATATTCTTTCATAACCGTTTTAAACTCTTTTTTTCTGGGGGTAATATCCCTATTTTATCCATCCCATTACCCCATTGAACGAATATAGCCTGAAACAAAAGCCTTATATCCCTCAGGATATCCCACAACACTCAGCTCCTACTCAACCAGCTGCCTCAACAGCGTGACCTCCCTACCGGGCTAACAGGCATCCACATTAACCCACCTCCATTTCTGAGGCTCTACCAAACACCACTCGCTGAGCCATCCGACCAGGTGAGAGCCAGCCACAGACCCCATGGAGTTACACGCAACTCCATTCAACCTTTCCTCTGACATAAGGAGCCTCCTGTCTCTTACTCACCCACAGTTTACCCCTCCGTAACATAAAAAGTGGGGATCCTGTCACACGACGTAAGCCCAGTCCAGATTCGGATCTTCAGCTTCCTGGAGCGTTTAAAACATCTCTGGCCCCAACAGACGCCATATTAAGTGCTGCGTAACACCAGAGCTCCTGGGATTCTTATGATCAGGGAGGCCCAAGTACTTCGTACCTCAATAAGGGTAGGAGCTATCAAGCTTCCCCTCCTAACATCTCAGTGCTATCACTACATTAAAGACACATCATACTGCCTATAAACTGCAAGGGAAACTCCACAGGGGCAACTAGTTCACTAAGCTTCAGCCTGCATCTTTTTGATCCCATTTCGTCCTAACTCTCCCTAGATGCAATACTTAGTAGTATAGCTGCCAAATACCACCGCAAAAGAGTATAACTTAATAGGGGGGGTAACAGATCATACGCAGATGCTGTCACCCCCCTTTGACCACCACTTTAGGAGGCAGCTTCGACACCATATTCCTTTCCCATTACCCTAAGGGAGGCATATTACTCCCCCTAACCTACAAATCATAAGGGGGTCGCAACTTATTCACACAGGTGGCTTATACATACGCTACTCTACTAACTGATAAACTAAGCCTCTCAAGTACAACACCCCATACCTGCTGCAAAGAGGTCCCTCTCCTCCCTTTCCCGCAGCATCCTTGGTCTGCGAGTCATACCCACATTCCTTTTCCTGAGCTCGCCCAGAGGTGGCATATCCCCAGGAGAGGGGTCACCCATAAACGGCTCACACCCCAGAGAAAGCACACACCTACGTGCCTGATACCAGATCCCAATTTGAGAGCTTTAACTCCAACTCTGGACATTTAACTCTGTCTTAAAGTGGCTGACTCTGGCCACTCCTTCATAAAAGCCGGCGGTGATCATGGAGGGCTAAGGTCCAAACAGTAGAGGTGCCGGCTTAATCCTCCCCCAGTTCTCAAATTCAATAAGGAAGTAGTTTATTTTACCAGATCCTAGAGGCCCAGAGAATAACTCCTCAAAATATGGCACACTCTGGAAAGAGAACCCTAAAAGGACGCTGACTGACCATTTTCATAGTAAGACCTTATCTGATCCAGACTTTTCAGAAGAAGATACCAGAGACTCCACTACCTTCATCACAGGAAATCCTAAAGCAGACAACTCAGATAAAGACAGAGTGGCTCTCTCACAATCCACCTTCCTAGACTCTATAAAAATTCTATCTGATAAGATGGATACCCACTACACATCCTTGCGGCAAGATCTCCGTCAATCCGTCAGCGAACTCAAACGAGACATCTCCTCATTAGGGGAACGGACGGAGGCACTAGAGAGGAAACATGAGGATCTAGCAGTCGATCACTCTAACCTACTCTCCTATTCCCAGAACCTCGCGGAACAGATTTCAAACCAAACTAGCGGATCTAGTAGATAGATCCTGCCGAAACAACCTCCGGATTAGAGGCATCTCTGAAGACGTCTCCATAATTATTTGACCACCTTCTTCAAAGATCTCCTGGGCACAGCTACGGAACAAGACCTGATTGACAGAGCCCATAGGGCGCTTCGGCCTCGCAACTCTTCCACCGACACCCCGAGAGATGTCATTCTCCGTCTCCACTACTATACAACTAAAGAGAGGATACTGAGAGCATCCTTCAACAACAAGCCACTCAAAGAATCCTATCATAAATTACAAATCTTCCCGGATCTGTCCCCACACACCTTAGCCAAAAGGTGAACATTCCAACAGTTTACACAGGCTCTGAGACATCAAAAGGTAAAATACAGATGGGGGTTCCTGGTGAAGAGTATTCTACAACATCAAGACCATTCATATGTAGTCTCATCCTTGGATCAAGGCTTAAAATTACTCCACACTTTGGGACTAACTACCCCTCCCGACCCTTCTAACAGGCGCCAAGAAATCTCCAAAGGGCTCAACACGACAGCCCCAGATTGGCGACCACCGAATCCTGCACCCTCCCATCAGGATGAAGACTAACGATGATCAGAGGCCAGAAACTTCTATAGACTTCTAGCACTGATGCTTCCCACTCCTCAGATCGAGACTTTTTAATGGAGACCTAGCTGAGCCTACTACTCTTATACTGCTCTATTTTTTTCTTTTTCTCTACTTTCTCTTCTTTTTTATTACACCTCACCTACCTGTAATTATGTCATTATCATCCATTATACTTATCAGGAAAGCATCCCCATTTTCTGGAGATACTGAAATGGTTGACCGTCATGTAGGACATTTAGTTAAGGCCCATACTGGCAATGCTCCACAGTGACATTATTTACACAGACCCCCACTTATAAGTTTCAAAATATTGTGTTACATTTAGCTAACTCTTTCTACTTATGCACAGTTCAGCTTTTTTATTGTTAATTTGGTCTCATGCATATTTCATCTGTATTCTTACTCAATGTGTCTACCATACAGATCCCTGACCAACCAGCCCCCTGACTAGACTCTTCATAGACCTAGCCTGATTCCTCTCTAAACTAACCCCCTCTTTCTCAGAAGTGCCCCGGCCTTCATCCAGGCTCCAATTCAAAACAGTCCCCTTCATTCAGATATGCCCATGGGTTAAGAGTCCAACACCCAGCCCCTCCCCGTGTACCCAAATCTGAAGCAATCCAGAACCCTCCTACCCTGCCTCCCCTGACCCCTGATGAACAAAACCCGACAGATCTCCAAACCGTCCTAAACCCCCTTCAGATTCATTCAGAACCCCTACACTCCCAACCTTCTTTACATACCTATTCCACCTTACATGAACCGGGGGGTGCCTCATGTTCGATCACCTCTTTCTCCCCTCCCTACGCTTCTTAACTTCAATTTCGGCCCTTCTCCACACTTCTGCATAACCTTACCCCTAAGTCTCCTCTCACTAGATACCCTCCTGCCAGACCGCTCAAATACATACTGAAACTTCTAGCCCATCATAGGCTAGACATATCTCCCTTCGCCCCCCACTTCCCCCTCCCCTTTACTTTTTAATCAAAGCGGCTTCTGACCGCTGAACACCCACACCCCCTTAAAATAGTTACGACTTAGTTATATCTGACTACCCACATGGACCCCACTTTATATAACTTTTGTGAACCACAATTTCTTCCTAACTGCACAGGGCCATTAGCAAAACTATCTACATTCACACCTACGGCAGATATAACTATCCATTAGCTATCTATTATCTATACATTCCCTGAAAAAGAGGCTCTTTTATATCACCTTTTAGCCCACTGACAAACCTCAATTAAGCTATTCAGTGCAGGTCCTAGCACTCGGACAAACATCGACCTATCCTTTACATATCCTTTTCAAAATTATATGCTTACTGTTTGTATTTACCAACTATCACACCATATGTTTACAAAGGTGTTGTTTTTGTTGTTAGTATACTTGTCTCAATAAATTTTACTTAAAAAAAAAAGTGCCCAATCCATAACTTAGAGTCTCTTATATAATAAAATATATACTCACTGTGTAAGACACCCATCCACATATAGCAGACAGTCAACCCAGTACTGAAACATATCAGCAGAGGTAGAGGAGTACAATGTCGGACGGATTTACAGAGAGCCTTAGAATAGATTTCCTATAGGCGAAAACATGATGTCATCAGGCAATACTCCCTTCACATCCCTCAGACAAACACTGTACTCAGAGAGGAGTTGGGCTTCAAAATGCTTAGAAGCGCCTTTCACGGAAGAAAATCAAGCACATCTTGCTTCACCACCTTCTAAGGAGGCAAAGTTTGTAAAACTGAGGTGTAAGTGAGGTGGGAGATGTATTTATAGGCAATTGAGGTTTGGGAAACTTTGCCCCCTTCTGGTAGGTACATGAAAGAAAAAGAGAATACAAGGTACAACATGTTTCCATTGGTTAATATAAAATATAGCAAAGAATAAGTCCCGGACTCCCGAAATATTTCAAGGTCTTGATTCAGTCCAGTCCCGGGCTCCTCATATCTAGGAGCCATGTTTAAATATGTCTCTGGGAGTTGAACAAGGTTAAAGTGGGCAGCGAACGCTGCTAAGGTCCAGTTGTTATGATCTATTAAGAATAGTTAAAAACACTTGTAATAGTACATTAACAGATATTAACAACACATCTAACATATATTTAAGAGAAATGTAACTGAGTTTTATATACATAATTATTTCTCTTAGTGTGATACTAGTATGAAATTCTAAAATGGGAGAAGGCTTAGGGGGAGTGTCTTAACGGGTCTGGACCATAGTATCCTCAAATTATTTTGGTCGTTTGATTTTATCAGAAAAGTCACATAGAGAAATGGGAGTGGGGACTAGGCTAAATGTTGGGGAGGGGTTGGGCATGAGGGAAGAGGGGAGGGTAGGGGGTCAGGTTTGGTGAGAGAGAGAAGAGAAAAAAAGGGGAGGGGGGAAGTGGTTCACAATTGACCAATTCCACTGTGGCCTATTGTCTAGGTCTCTCTGGAGTTTAGGTAGTTGAACCAGGTTTCCCAAATGACACAATAGCTGTCCTCTTTGTTTTAACTTTAGTAAAAGTCTCTCTCCATTTTGGCAAAGAAGTCTACTGATTCTATGATAAGGGAGAAATCTAGGGGAGTGGCTTGTTTCCAGCTCCTGGCTATACAGATTTTCATTGCTGCGAAGATGAAGATCGTCAATTGCATTAGTGGTTTAGGTGTTTTAGTGGGTAGAATGTTAAGTACGGCAATTTCTGGTTGAAGTTGGAGATGAACCCTCAGACCTTTACATAGTTGGAACACTTGTTTCCATAGAGGGATTAGACTGGGGCATGACCACCATATGTGTAGGTCTGACACTTTTTCTCCACATCCCCGTCAGCATAGAGGAGAATAAGATGGATAGAAATGGGAGAGTCTGAGAGGGGTGTAAAGCCATCTCAAAAGAACCTTTATATAACGCTCTAGGGAGTTAGTGCAGTGTTTTTTTAGTGAGAGTTATAGCCTTACTGAGCGTTTTACCAGGGATGGAAATGCCGAAGTCCCATTCCCAGGCTTTGAGTTGTCAAGTGTTCTCTGTCTCTGTACAAAGCCAAAATCACGGAGTAATGTCAGGAAAGAGCTCTGGGCAGTCTGGACTCCATACCCCAGAACTTCTCCCAAGCAGTCAAGGCCCTTAATCCCGTTTTGGGGAAACCCCAGGACAGGAGGAGGCTATAGAGTCTAGTGTACTCAAATGGAAACCATGGAGGGATGTAAGAAGTAACCGGGAGGAACTGGCCAGGGAGGAGCAATGAATCTCAAAATTTACCTCTTTTAATTAAGAAAAATGTATGCTTGATTTCTTTTGGGGCATGAGGAAAAAGAAATATTCTTTGACCAAAATTTCTCAATTAACAGAATTTGGGGGGTTTGTGTTTCAAGATATAGAAAATTTTAATCTAGTATGCTTAGTCAAAATAGCAGTAAAATAGCTGTTTGACATAAAGTATTGTACTTCAAAGAATCTGGAAGAATCAGTGGTTAAACTGTACAAGATTAAAAGCTTAGGTGTATCCCAGGGAGTTATTAAAGCATGGCAGAAATTCTTTAAGAAAATCGGTATGAATTATTTAATAACATTTATTACGATTAATGGTTACCCTTTATTTATAGAAGCTTTAAAATCTGAGGTGTTCCATAGATGGAAAAGAAAGGGAATGATTTATATTTAACAAGTTACTGATATAAAAGATAGTACATCTATAATAAAATCTTTTGAGGATTTGAGAAAAGAATTTGACCTTCCTGCAAAAGATTTTTTTCGCATATCTTCAATTGAGGAACTTGGTTAATAAGTTAAGACTGGTACACGGGAAAGATGGGAGCTGGATGCAAATTGCTAAAAATCTAAGAATGTGCAAAAGTTGAAATTATTCTATCACAAAAAATATAGAACTATAATGGAAAAATAAGAAGCAGTAAATCCTAAAACTCTAGTATTAAAATGGCGAATAAAGGGTCTCCTAGAGATAAATGAAGATATAATTCAAAACAGTATTTTCAGAATAGGGAAAATATCTAAACCAAGTTATTATAGAGAAGCACATATGAATCTAATCCATCAAACATATCTTACCCCCATCAATTATGGCTAGATGGGGAAAAGGTTACCGATAGATGTATAAAATGTGGTAGTCAGTCTGCAGATATTCTTCATTTTTTGGGGCTGCCCTCTCAAACAATTTTGGCGTAAAATTAGCTATTGGGTATCAAAAATTCTATGCAAAGAGATAAAGTTCCATCAAAAGACAGTAAAAAACAGTAGATATAGAGAGCAAGCATTTATAGAAATGGCAATTATAGTTGCTAGATATATCATATTAAATAAATGGATCTAAAAAAAAAGTCCCTTCAGTTGCAGAGTTTATGAAAAAATATATATAATCAAACGATCTTAGAGCAATGTTTGACAGAAGTCTAACAGGAAAAGGAAATAGGAAGTTTTTTTAAGAAATGGGGTATCTATATTAAATCATATTCTGTTGAAGTACAGAAAAAAACGAATATACCCATTTCGGTATAGCATCTTTGTAATGAATGCTTTATTGACAGGGGAATAATCTAATGTTTATTAATATCCGAGGGATTGGAATAGGAGTCTAGAGGAGAATACTTTGGAGCATGGGGACAGGAGGAGGAAGGGGTAATATATATTTTTCTCTTTTTTTTTCTTTTTTTAATATTATAAAATTTCCAACAATATGGTATGTGAATTATTTTTTTTATTCTGTGTTTGATTTGGATATTCTGGTCAGAATATATGAGAACTCTAGAAATTAATGAAATTACGTTAGACAAATATATAATGATTTGTTCCAGACAGAGTCTATTTAAGTTATTATATACCTAGAAGATACTTCTGTAAACTATAAATACAAGTGATTGTCTTTTTGTTATTCTTCATATTATTATTTCTCCCTGTGTGGCAAATTAACATTGGTAATACTTGAATATCTTATTGTCTATTTTCTTTTTCTTTTATTGCATTTTGTCTGTACCAATTGCTGGTCACTAAATAAAAAATTTGAAAAGTCTGACAAATTCATTTAGTTCAGTGTCTTCCCAAAAGTCAGATGTAAGATATTACAGAGGGTATTACAAGGCTGGATTTATTGATCCATGTTTCTTTCCCTGACATGCATTTCAGATTTGTGTATAATATCCCTTTAATTACAACTATTTTGTGTATTTATCTTAGCATTAAAGGGCAGAAATATGGGCATATTTTGCAGAAATCTCCAATAGTGTAGATTTCAGTTCTAAGAGGATCATGTTCCTAAAAGGGTTTTACCAGCCAACTTTTAGGATTATCAATTTACTACTTTGCTTATAAATTACATTAAACTGGATAAGGCTGTGTGCCTAGACAGGCAGTATTTGTTAAAGGACCATAACTGTCGACAAATGACATGCTCTAATTTGTTAGATTCCTTAGTGACCTGCACTACTACGTGTTTAACACCTGCAAAGGGAGACTGACACAGAACCTGAAATAGTACTGTTTATTTGAAAGAGGATTGATTCTTTTTTTTACAATAAAGGCTTTTCTATCTATCTATTATATTGTTGGAGTCAGCAAAGGAAATAGCTACTCACTTGTTCCATATGCCTTTGGCTCTATCTATTAAAAAAAGTCCCTTATTATTCAATTTTAGTGTTTCTATATGGGAGTGTGAAGATCCTTTTGGAGTCCAGATCATCCTAAAGAGGGGAATAAGAAGCACCTTTGAAAGAAGGTGATCCCCTTTTTCATTTGAGGGGTATTGTGTGTATATGTAGTACACTGTCTTTAGGGCACATGGGCACCTTTGGAGCCCCTCCCTCCTCATACACTAGAAACCTCTGGGCACTTCCTGTTTCTGTGTGATGTCATTAAACACTACATGATACTATGGGGTCAATTTATCAAATGTTGGGTGGACGTGATTCGATCGTATTGAATCGGGATGATTGCAGTCCGCCACACGTATGACCGCTGCTTCTTAACTTATGTTTCCGGCAAGCTGGAAACATCGGATGGAGAAAGCAGCATCTGCTGCTTATTAAATCTCCCCCATTATGTGCATTAAATACATACAGATAGAGAAGCACACTCTCAGGAACGAACACCAGCTCAATAACTTGTTAGCTTTTAATATGACGATTTACCACCTGGGTGCAGCTTCTTTTAGCCCAATAATGCTTTTCACAGGGAAGAACCTTACTGAAGTACATTAGTCTGATCCCATCTAACAAGGTAAGTCCAGACCCAAAATACCAGGAAATCCCTCTCTTTAACAAGGAACATGGCAACCCCAGAGAATTGCTTCAGCCTTCATTGGGCAAGGAGTCCAAGTCTGGTTTCGACTTTTCCCCTTAGGGAGACTAAATACATACAGAAAGAGTTTGAGCAATTGCATTTACTGTGTTTACATTCAAGGAGATAAACCACAAAAGTGGTTCTACAGTTAGCGTAGAATTTATGTTTGAACTCTTCTCCTGTCTGGCTGCTTCTGAAGCCATCACCCACCTGTACAAAACCACAGGTCAGTGACACTTATCGTAAGTTGACAGCTGGGAATACAATTCTACACGCTGAATCATGTCACCCACCGCATTTGGTACGATCTATTCCCAGGGGACAACTTATGAGACTTCGAAGAAACACTAATTCAGATAGTCTTTTTGATGCACAAGCTAAGACCCTTATTGAGCGCCTCAAAGCAAGAGGTTATGATGAAAATCTCTTGGATCAGGTTTTTATTGAGGTGAGACAAAAATCCCAGCAGGAATTAATTAGAGGGACTAGGAAACAAAACATCATAAAACAAGATACTGTAGTATTCTCAACTGAATACTCTAAACAATATTATCAGGTATGTTCTATTTTGAGGAGGAATCTTAATTTTTAGAAAATGATAATGTTTTAAGACCAATCATTGGTTCATGCAAATTTGGGCACCTACACTGTCATCCAAGTTGTCCCCTAGTTTAATCTGTTCCAATAACTCAGACAGAAGTGATTGGATTAGGAGGAGAGGAACTTATAAATGTGGCCATGGTTCGTGTATAACCTGTGGTTTTGTACAGGTGGGTGATGGCTTCAGAAGCAGCCAGACAGGAGAAGAGTTCAAACATAAATTCTACGCTAACTGTAGAACCACTTTTGTGGTTTATCTCCTTGAATGTAAACACTGTAACCTGCAATACACTGGTCAAACGAGTAGGGAACTGAGGTCAAGAGTTAGAGAACATGTTAGGGACACCAAGGAATATGTAAAAGAATCAGCGATAGCTAGGCATTTTAATCTGGTACATATGACTAATATTTTTGACATGAGGGTTCAGGTAATAGACCGTGTCATGTTTCCACCTGGGGGGGGGGGGGGGGGTGATAGGAGTAGGCTGTTGCTAAAGCAAGAATTGTATTGGATATACAAATTGAGAACTATAACCCCCCTAGGTTTATACCGTGAATGGGACATGAGTTATTTTGTAGAAAAATGAATTTGATTTAATTAATTTTTCTATTTCTATGTTAATATATTGAGTAGTTTATCTATCCCCTATATGGGCTATTATATCTGTCCACTAGATGGGTTAATGTATCTATCCCCTATATGGGCCTTTGTATCTATCCCCTATATGGGCTTTTGTATCTATCCCCTTTATGGGCCTTTTCGTTTCTGTTTATGTTGTATATATTTTTCATTGGATATTTTGTGTTGGATGTCCTATACTTGATATATGCAGATACTTGACTAACATGTATTACTTGTGCACCTTGGGTGATAAATCTAACATAAATAAGTCCTTCTACAAATTGTGTTATATAGCAAGTTTTGTTATATAACAGTTTGTTTAAAATGGGGATTACTGATCAGATTGAGGATGGGGATACATTTCCAACCCAGTTTATAGTAATTCAAAGAGTGTTCTAAATTTATAGAATATATGAGAACAATGTTTGCTCTGTAATTATAAGTGGGACAATGTAATCCAATTTTGTTCTTATTTAAAGTTGTTTGTTTATCTGTTTGTTCTTTCTTCCACACGCCATACATAGATTTTGTAATTAGGTAGATTTTGATATATATGTCTGTTTTAACACTGTTGTAGTTTTTAATGTATAATTATCTTCAGGTGTTCTGTGCCTTTAAATAGGCTATGAACACTGAACAAACTCACCCTATGATTAAGTGCTCAACTGAGCACGAAACTAGTCAGGGAGTTTGTGTGCCCTGTACTGCCTATATTTTAAATGATCAAATAAAGGTTTCATGTTTTTAACTTTTTTTGCCAGCCCTTGTCCTCACTCTTTACTGAGCAGCTGCCTGCCCTCTTTGTACTGTGTTCATTTTCGGCTACACCGGCCGTTTTTTTTGGCAGCTTGCACCCCTGCAGCCTGATTACGTTGGTTTGCTCTTTCCTCCCCGGATCAGGCAGTCACTTCCGCGTCTGCAGCGGCTAGAGTCTTGGGAAGTAAATTGCATTCACTTTCAACTTGTAATACGAGTGCATATTACCGCTCTACGCTAACCATAGAAAACATGGGGAGCGTGAATTACCGTGAGTTTGCATAAACAAATTTGCGGTAATTTAAACAGCGTACCACTGTTAATAGATTTGAGCATAGAAAAACACTGTGATCTCGCAATCCTGTTTACACTCCTAGCGTCAACGATAGCACTGGCTCTAAATTTCTTTTTCTTTAATATCCAAGTTTCCATCCTGTGCCATTTTCAATGTTTGCTAAATTAAATTATGCAAGCACATATAGCATGAGGACCTTGCCTTCATTTTTAGAGACATTTTACATTAAATTAATTTAACATGCATTCAGGGGATATGCATAAAGATATGTAGAATATGTATTAACCATGCTACTGTTTATATTTTCCAAAACTGATTTCATTTATTTCTTTTCAGGGCTAGATTTTCCTTCTTGCAGAAAAATACAGAAGTTCTATCTCTGTATTAGAGCCCCAACAGGGGCTGTCTGTCCTTGTTAGAGGAGATTTGCAGAACATTACGTAAGAGGTTAACAGTACGCTGTCTGAAAATGCTCTGCTCAGTCATGTTCAGTGTTTTGCAAACAAAGAAAAACAGTTACCTGCATATTATCCCCAAAGTGATTACATACATATATATTTATTTATTTATTTAGTACCAGTCTGTCCAAGTATGCAAGTGTGCATTTGTGATATATATATATATACTGTATGTGTGCAACCATACTTTGGTTGTGCTTGCAAGTTGCAATAGAATAGCTCTAATAAGAACTGGGGTGATTTATACCTCAGCCAATGAACCCTTTCAGAGACATACAATTGGTTTGCTGCCAGTTAATACTTACTATACATATTGCTGGGTAAAAAGAAATAAAACACAAATTCTCATTCATTAGTTTCTGTATTTGGTAATTTTTTTTTTTTTGTTTTTTTTGGGGGGGGGGGGGTTGGTTTTCAAACAAGCTTTATTTTCATAAATTTATTACAATCAAAATGTAAATGCAGGATACAGTGGTACAGACTTGTGCATGTCAGTTATTTATGGTAGTATCTGTAGCCTATACAAGAATAATTGATGATAAAGTCCCCTGAAATGGGGGGTACTGCTCGCTCACTACTCTCTTTTGAGTCCGGGTAGAGGGAAGGAATAAACTCAACTCGGCGTCCCCTGGGGGATTTTTGTTCTTTCCCTTCTTAAAGGGATACTAAACCCAAATTTTTTCTTTCAAGAGTTAGATGCAATTTTAAGCAACTTTCTAATTTAACGCATTGCTGTACGCTCCTGTTTGTTTTTAAATATATTCCATGGTCCTAATAAATTGTTGGCCTTTGAATTACTACCTGCTCTACGTTTGTGGCATCTGTTGTTTGGCTAATCGCACTGTCACTCATATCATGCCGGATTATTAGCACTACAATTGGTTACTCCTTGGACGACACAGTGTCTGATAGATACATATAAATAGCATGCTACATGCATATTACATATTTTACCAAAATCAACTGTACAAGATATCCCTTCAAGCAGCAACCAAAAAAATACAACAATTCAAGAATGTAATATACAATATATTAGAATATGCACTTTTTATGACGCATTATACATATTTATTTTCCCTAATGATGCAATTCTTAAAGGGGCAGTCTACACCAAAATTTTTATTGTTTAAAAAGATAAAGCCTCTTCTACCCATTCCCCAGCTTTGCACAACCAACATGGTTATATTAATATACTAAAATGCAAGATAATAGCCATGTGATAAGTGGGCTGTTAGAAAAGGCTTAGATACAAGGTAATCACTGTGGTAAAAAATGTATATTCCCTTTACGTAGCTAGTTATACTTAGCTATAAAAGATAAGCCTTATTGATGATAAATAAAGTGTCAAGGTACTATTTACTCATGGTTTTCCCCAATCCCTTTACCATCCCAAATGCCAGAAGATCCAATGAGATGTAGGAGGTTATAGTTCATCAGACATTACTTGAAATGTTAAACTTGTCTAAAAGTTCAATTAATGGCTGAAACTAAATATCTAAGGATCATGATGTTTGCTAGGTTTGGATTTACAGGTTTTCGTGGTGTCTCTAAGCCAATCCTGTGGCTGAAGGGAGAGGTATAGTTCCGTGATGGGATATGTAGTTCCTTAGTGATCCGTTGTTCTTTTAATCTGCGCAGAGATTTCAAAGACGGTTCTAAGGAAAATAATCCATATTTGCATTCCACGTAATCCTTTGCTGTCTTTTTTTTTATTTATTTTTTTATAAAGGTTTTTATTGAGGTTCAGTTCAAGGCTATCCTTTGCTGTCTTTAGTCTTACACCAAAGATGATTATTGTCCTGCTATAAAAACGCGTTTCACCGTGTTCAACGGCTTTATGAAGATGATTTCCAGCAGTGGTAGATGTCCTTATAAAGCATCTTAATCTGAGTAAATTGGACACACATTCGCTAATTTAACGATCCGGTTGTCTTAAGGAGGAATTATTTAAGGAGGAATATCCGAATAGTTATTTCTTGGCAATCTTGCATTTGTTAACAGTTGTACAAACATACAAACGAATACATATAGTTATATCATAAAGTTTAAATGTACAAGATAATTATCCTTGAATAAAAACACTATATAACATATAGACTCAGAGGTTTCTTTTAAAAACATAATTTATGCTTACCTGATAAATTTCTTTCTCCTGTAGTGTGATCAGTCCACGGGTCATCATTACTTCTGGGATATTGCTCCTCCCCAACAGGAAGTGCAAGAGGATTCACCCAGCAGAGCTGCCATATAGCTCCTCCCCTCTACGTCACCTCCAGTCATTCGACCAAGGACCAACGAGAAAGGAGAAGCCAAAGGGTGTAGTGGTGACTGGAGTATAATTTAAAAAATATTTACCTGCCGTAAAAAACAGGGCGGGCCGTGGACTGATCACACTACAGGAGAAAGGAATTTATCAGGTAAGCATAAATTATGTTTTCTCCTGTTAAGTGTGATCAGTCCACGGGTCATCATTACTTCTGGGATACCAATACCAAAGCAAAAGTACACGGATGACGGGAGGGACAGGCAGGCTCTTTATACAGAAGGAACCACTGCCTGAAGAACCTTTCTCCCAAAAATAGCCTCCGAAGAAGCAAAAGTGTCAAATTTGGAAAATTTGGAAAAAGTATGAAGCGAAGACCAAGTTGCAGCCTTGCAAATCTGTTCAACAGAGGCCTCATTCTTAAAGGCCCAAGTGGAAGCCACAGCTCTAGTGGAATGAGCTGTAATTCTTTCAGGAGGCTGCTGTCCAGCAGTCTCATAAGCTAAACGTATTATGCTACGAAGCCAAAAAGAGAGAGAGGTAGCAGAAGCTTTTTGACCTCTCCTCTGACCAGAGTAAACGACAAACAGGGAAGACGTTTGTCGAAAATCTTTAGTTGCCTGTAAATAAAATTTTAGGGCACGAACTACATCCAGATTGTGCAGAAGTCGTTCCTTCCTTGAAGAAGGATTTGGACACAAGGATGGAACAACAATCTCTTGATTGATATTCCTGTTAGTGACTACCTTAGGTAAGAACCCAGGTTTAGTACGCAGAACTACCTTATCCGAGTGAAAAATCAAATAAGGAGAATCACAATGTAAGGCTGATAACTCAGAGACTCTTCGAGCCGAGGAAATAGCCATTAAAAATAGAACTTTCCAAGATAACAACTTTATATCAATGGAATGAAGGGGTTCAAACGGAACGCCCTGTAAAACGTTAAGAACAATGTTTAAACTCCATGGCGGAGCAACAGTTTTAAACACAGGCTTAATCCTGGCCAAAGCCTGACAAAAAGCCTGAACATCTGGAACTTCTGACAGACGTTTGTGCAACAGAATGGACAGAGCTGAGATCTGTCCCTTTAAGGAACTAGCGGATAAACCCTTTTCTAAACCTTCTTGTAGAAAAGACAATATCCTAGGAATCCTAACCTTACTCCAAGAGTAACCTTTGGATTCGCACCAATATAGGTATTTACGCCATATTTTATGGTAAATCTTTCTGGTAACAGGCTTCCTAGCCTGTATTAAGGTATCAATAACTGACTCAGAAAAACCACGTTTTGATAAAATCAAGCGTTCAATTTCCAAGCAGTCAGCTTCAGAGAAGTTAGATTTTGATGTTTGAAAGGACCCTGTATCAGAAGGTCCTGTTTCAGAGGTAGAGACCAAGGTGGACAGGATGACATGTCCACCAGATCTGCATACCAAGTCCTGCGTGGCCATGCAGGCGCTATTAGAATCACTGATGCTCTCTCCTGTTTGATTCTGGCAATCAATCGAGGAAGCATCGGGAAGGGTGGAAACACATAAGCCATCCTGAAGGTCCAAGGTGCTGTCAAGGCATCTATCAGGACCGCTCCCGGATCCCTGGATCTGGACCCGTAACGAGGAAGCTTGGCGTTCTGTCGAGACGCCATGAGATCTATCTCTGGTTTGCCCCAATGACGAAGTATTTGGGCAAAGACCTCCGGATGAAGTTCCCACTCCCCCGGATGAAAAGTCTGACGACTTAAAAAATCCGCCTCCCAGTTCTCCACTCCCGGGATGTGGATTGCTGACAGGTGGCAAGAGTGAGACTCTGCCCAGCGAATTATCTTTGATACTTCCATCATTGCTAGGGAGCTTCTTGTCCCTCCCTGATGGTTGATGTAGGCTACAGTCGTGATGTTGTCCGACTGAAACCTGATGAACCCCCGAGTTGTCAACTGGGGCCAAGCCAGAAGGGCATTGAGAACTGCTCTCAATTCCAGAATGTTTATTGGTAGGAGACTCTCCTCCTGATTCCATTGTCCCTGAGCCTTCAGAGAATTCCAGACGGCGCCCCAACCTAGTAGGCTGGCGTCTGTTGTTACAACTTGTCCAGTCTGGCCTGCTGAATGGCATCCCCCTGGACAGATGAG
Organism: Bombina bombina; assembly: GCF_027579735.1. Lineage (NCBI taxonomy): Eukaryota > Metazoa > Chordata > Amphibia > Anura > Bombinatoridae > Bombina > Bombina bombina. The sequence goes on from NC_069499.1 coordinate 1,337,637,943, forward strand.
GCCGAGAAAGCCACCATAGAAGAGAATTTCTGGTCTCTTGATCCAGATTCAGAGAAGGGGACAAGTCTGAGTAATCCCCATTCCACTGACTTAGCATGCACAATTGCAGTGGTCTGAGGTGTAGGCGTGCAAAGGGTACTATGTCCATTGCCGCTACCATTAAGCCGATTACCTCCATGCATTGAGCCACTGACGGGTGTTGAATGGAATGAAGGACACGGCATGCACTTTGAAGTTTTGTTAACCTGTCTTCTGTCAGGTAAATTTTCATTTCTACAGAATCTATAAGAGTCCCCAGGAAGGGAACTCTTGTGAGTGGAAAGAGAGAACTCTTCTTTTCGTTCACCTTCCATCCATGCGACCTTAGAAATGCCAGTACTAACTCTGTATGAGACTTGGCAGTTTGAAAGCTTGAAGCTTGTATCAGAATGTCGTCTAGGTACGGAGCTACCGAAATTCCTTGCGGTCTTAGTACCGCCAGAAGAGCACCCAGAACCTTTGTGAAGATTCTTGGAGCCGTAGCCAATCCGAATGGAAGAGCTACAAACTGGTAATGCCTGTCTAGAAAGGCAAACCTTAGATACCGGTAATGATCTTTGTGGATCGGTATGTGAAGGTAAGCATCTTTTAAATCCACTGTGGTCATGTACTGACCCTTTTGGATCATGGGTAAAATTGTCCGAATAGTCTCCATTTTGAACGATGGAACTCTTAGGAATTTGTTTAGGATCTTTAAATCCAGGATTGGCCTGAAAGTTCCCTCTTTTTTGGGAACCACAAACAGATTTGAGTAAAACCCTTGTCCCTGTTCCGACCGTGGAACTGGATGGATTACTCCCATTAATAAAAGCTCTTGTACGCAGCGTAGAAACGCCTCTTTCTTTATTTGGTTTGTTGACAACCTTGACAGATGAAATCTCTCTCTTGGGGGAGAGTATTTGAAGTCCAGAAGGTATCCCTGAGATATTATCTCTAGCGCCCAGGGATCCTGGACATCTCTTGCCCAAGCCTGGGCGAAGAGAGAAAGTCTGCCCCCCACTAGATCCGTTCCCGGATCGGGGGCCCTCAATTCATGCTGTTTTAGGGGCAGCAGCAGGTTTCCTGGCCTGCTTGCCCTTGTTCCAGGACTGGTTAGGTCTCCAGCCTTGTCTGTAGCGAGCAACAGATCCTTCTTGTTTTGGAGCAGAGGAAGTTGATGCTGCTCCTGCTTTGAAATTCCGAAAGGAACGAAAATTAGATTGTCTAGCCTTAGGTTTGGCTCTGTCTTGAGGCAGGGCATGGCCTTTACCTCCTGTAATGTCAGCGATAATTTCTTTCAATCCGGGCCCGAATAAGGTCTGCCCTTTGAAAGGTATATTAAGTAATTTAGACTTAGAAGTAACGTCAGCTGACCAGGATTTTAGCCACAGTGCTCTGCGCGCTCAATGGCGAATCCGGAATTCTTAGCCGTAAGCTTAGTTAAATGTACTACGGCATCTGAAATAAATGAGTTAGCTAACTTAAGAGCTTTAAGCTTGTGTGTAATCTCATCTAATGGAGCTGATTCAAGTGTCTCTTCCAGAGACTCAAACCAAAATGCTGCTGCAGCCGTGACAGGCGCAATGCATGCAAGGGGTTGCAATATAAAACCTTGTTGAACAAACATTTTCTTAAGGTAACCCTCTAACTTTTTATCCATTGGATCTGAAAAGGCACAGCTATCCTCCACCGGGATAGTGGTACGCTTAGCTAAAGTAGAAACTGCTCCCTCCACCTTAGGGACCTTTGCCATAAGTCCCGTGTGGTGGTGTCTATTGGAAACATCTTTCTAAATATCGGAGGGGGTGAGAACGGCACACCGGGTCTATCCCACTCCTTAGTAACAATTTCAGTAAGTCTCTTAGGTATAGGAAAAACGTCAGTACTCGACGGTACCGCAAAATATTTATCCAACCTACACATTTTCTCTGGTATTGCAACTGTGTTACAATCATTCAGAGCCGCTAACACCTCCCCTAGTAATACACGGAGGTTTTCCAGCTTAAATTTAAAATTTGAAATATCTGAATCCAATCTGTTTGGATCAGAACCGTCAGCCGCAGAATGAAGCTCTCCGTCCTCATGTTCTGCAAGTTGTGACGCAGTATCTGACATGGCCCTAACATTATCAGCGCACTCTGTTCTCATCCCAGAGTGATCACGCTTACCTCTTAGTTCTGGTAATTTAGCCAAAACTTCAGTCATAACAGTAGCCATATCCTGTAATGTGATTTGTAATGGCCGCCCAGATGTACTCGGCGCCACAATATCACGCACCTCCCGAGCGGGAGATGCAGGTATTGACACGTGAGGCGAGTTAGTCGGCATAACTCTCCCCTCGTTGTTTGGTGAAATGTGTTCAATTTGTACAGATTGACTCTTATTTAAAGTAGCATCAATGCAGTTAGTACATAAATTTCTATTGGGCTCCACTTTGGCATTAGCACATATAGCACAGATGTCTTCCTCTGAATCAGACATGTTTAACACACTAGCAAATAAACTAGCAACTTGGAAATACTTTTCAAGTAATTTATTATAATAAGAAAACGTACTGTGCCTATAAGAAGCACAGAAAGAGTTATGACAGTTGAAAGTTAATAAACTGAAAGGTTATAGCATCAAATCTTTGTAAAAAACACAATTTTAGCAAAGGCTTGTTCCCATTAGCAAAGGATAACTAACCCTGATAGCAGAAAAAAAAGTTACAGAAATAAACGTTTTTTATCACAGTCAACTACAATCTCACAGCTCTGCTGTGAGTGATTACCTCCCTCAAAACAAGTTTTGAAGACCCTTGAGTTCTGTAGAGATGAACCGGATCATGCAGGAAGTACAGTGAGCTTCTGACTGAATTTTTTGATGCGTAGCAAAAGCGCCAAAAACGGCCCCTCCCCCTCACACACAACAGTGAGAGAGATCAGTAAACTGTCATAAATTAAATAAAACAACTGCCAAGTGGAAAAAAATAGTGCCCAAAATATTTTATTCACCCAGTACCTCAGAAATGAAACGATTTTACATGCCAGCAAAAAACGTTTAACATAAATAAAGTGTTATTAAAAAGCCTGTTGCTAGTCCCTGCAAATTAGGCTACAGTCTTATGCACACAGTATAATTCCAGTGAAGTGCCATTCCCCAGAATACTGAAGTGTAAAATATACATACATGACAGCCTGATACCAGTTGCTGCTACTGCATTTAAGGCTGAGTTTACATTATATCGGTATGGCAGAATTTTCTCATCAATTCCATTGTCAGAAAATAATAAGCTGCTACATACCTCTTTGCAGATTAATCTGCCCGCTGTCCCCTGATCTGAAGTTTACCTCTCCTCAGATGGCCGAGAAACAGCAATATGATCTTAACTACGCCGGCTAAAATCATAGTAAAAACTCAGGTAGATTCTTCTTCAAATTCTACCAGAGAAGGAATAACACACTCCGGTGCTATTATAAAATAACAAACTTTTGATTGAAGGTATAAAACTAAGTATAATCACCATAGTCCTCTCACACATCCTATCTAGTCGTTGGGTGCAAGAGAATGACTGGAGGTGACGTAGAGGGGAGGAGCTATATGGCAGCTCTGCTGGGTGAATCCTCTTGCACTTCCTGTTGGGGAGGAGCAATATCCCAGAAGTAATGATGACCCGTGGACTGATCACACTTAACAGGAGAAATAAACATTATTATTGAATATAGACTCAACTGTTCATATGGCACCTTTCTTGCATATAAAAAAAGAGGGCTTTCAAATTTATGAAAGATATTCTACTGAAAATCTTTGATAGATATTTTTCTTATTCTTAATGGGCAGTGTAGGGGATATTAATACTCTCTACTTGGGAACAAATAAAACTGTAACTGTTGCTTTCCCTCATAATAACAGTCCATAAATTAGACATTTTAAATAATGTTAAATCGATAATGGTACTGTTTTTAATTATGTTTTAAAGTAAAACAGTGTGGACACATGCTAGATCCTAAAAATATATATAAATATAATGAATAGAAAAAAGTGCATTTTAAGTATCTAGAATAAAAGGGTTTAAATCCAATTCAGAATTTAACCCTTGTGGCTACACTGTCTCCATCTCATAGATCAACTCAGCTTCTTTTCTTAAGAGTATTTTATCAAAATTACCTCCTCTCCACGTTTTTTTAATTTTACAGATACCCCAATATTTTAAATCTTTTATGTTGTTATTGTGAACTGTTCTAAAGTGATCATAAAGCCTAGTATCTTGATCTCCTTTTTTGATTAGATTGAGATGCTCCCTAATTCTAGTTCTCAATGTGGGTGAAGTCTCATGTAAGTACTGTTTTTTACATGTACATTGAATAAGGTATACATCTCCCTTATCGCTAAACCTTATGGTATCTTTGATGTTATATTATCTCCCTGTATTAGTGGCTGTATAGTTCTTAAGTTTCGTACTATGTTGACATGCCTTGCAACTGTAGCACGGATAGTATCCACATAATTTATTACCAAAAAGGTCTTTATCTTTCTGTGTTTGTGTTTTCTTTCTGAAATCACTGGGTGCAAGGATATTTTTCATATTTGTGGCTTTTCTATATATAATTGTTGGTCTATCAGTCATTAAATTACCTATAATGGGGTCGGACTTGATGAGATGCCAGTTTTTGTGCAATATTTTAACCAATTGTCTATGATGGCAATAATAATTTGTAACAAATGGCACCTTGAGGACTTCTTGGTCATCTTTATTTGTATCTTTTTTGTTAGAGGTTCTTTTCTCTAAAATATCTTTCCTATCTGATTCCCTTACTAGCGATTTAGTTGATTTCAGATCTTCTGCATTATATCCTTTTTGTAGGAACTTTGAAAGCCTGAGTAAGATTACTCTTTGTTTTCTTCCACAGGTCCATGTGAGGTAACATGCCTCTCAAACCTAGTGAGCTGCCTTGCAGATTTCTAAAGGTAAGTGCTAACTTTATATTTTCTGGGAGCATATGCAGAAAAAAGATGGCACTTTAAAGTCAGTATTATGGGACAAAAACACATCCTCCTTTGGATTAGGGGATCATTTTATTGTGGGCAGTATGGCAGGCACTGGGGACGAGGAGACTTAGGCTCAGAGGTGGTGTCTTACTTTGTATTATACTCCAGACGGCTTTACAATACATTTAGCTGACCGGGAGGTTAATTTTCTAATGCCCACGATGGGCGGGGTTAGTTTTCTGTTGCACGCTTTTTCCCTACACTTCCTGTGTTCCGGAGCGGAGATAGCTTCGTCACAGATTATTAGCAGTGTTGCAGTTACCGGACTGCAATTTACAGATATAGAAGTTGAGCCCGGATTATCTGAATATTCACTCCGTTGTCAGTCAGGCAGGTAAACACCTCAGCAAAGCTAAAGCTGAGGTGTAGAGGTTGTCTGGAGTGTTTTTGTGATACGTTATTATTTTAAATAGGAGATGGTGTCGGTGATCCTCATCGCACCGGCGTGGCCTCACAGGATCTGGTATGCAGACCTAGTGGAGATGTCATCTCTTCCACCTTGGAGACTTCCATTGAGAAAGGAAGTTATACTTCAAGGGCCCTTCCTCCATCCAAATCTAGTTTCTCTGAAGCTTACTGCTTGGAGATTGAACGCTTTATTTTATCTAAGCGTGGTTTTTCTGAATCGGTCCTTGAGACCATGATGCAGGCTCGTAAGCCTGTGACTAGAAAGATTAATTATAAGATATGGCTTAAATATGTGCATTGGTGTGAATCCAAAGACTATTCTTGGAGTAGAGTTCGGATTGCTAAATTTTGTCTTTTCTCCAAGAGGGTTTGGAGAAGGGTTTATCGGCAAGCTCCTTAAAGGGTCAAATATCTGCCTTGTCTATTTTATTACACAAACGTCTGGCGGATGTACTAGACGTGCAATCGTTCTGTCAGGCCTTGGTCAGAATCAGGCCTGTGTTTAAACCGGTTACTCCTCCCTGGAGTCTTAACCTTGCTCTTAAGGTTCTTCAACAGGCTCCGTTTGAGCCTATGCATTCCTTAGATATTAAACTGTTTTGGAAGGTTTTGTTTCTGGTGGCTATTTCATCTGCTCGTAGAGTTTAAGAACTCTCGGCCTTGCAGTATGAGTCTCCTTACCTTATTTTTCATTCAGATAAGGTTGTTTTGCATACTAAATTAGCGTTTCTCCCTAAAGTGGTTTCAGATTGGAACATTAATCAGGAGATTGTTGTTCCTTCTTTGTGCCCTAATCCTTCCTCTCAGAAGGAATGTCTGCTGCACAATCTAGACGTGGTGCGTGCATTGAAATTCAATTTACAGGTGACGAAGGATTTTCGTCAGTCTTCTGCTCTGTTTGTGGTTTTCTCTGGAAAACGTAAGGGGCAGAAAGCTATGGCTACTTCTCTATCTTTGTAGCTGAAGAGTATCATTCGCTTGGCCTATGAAACTGCTGGACAGCAGCCTCCTGAGAGTTATGGCTCATTCTACGAGGGCTGTTTCCTCTTCCTGGGCATTCAAACATTAAGCTTCTGTGGTACAGATTTGCAAGGCTGCAACTTGGTCCTCTCTTCACACTTTTTCTAAATTCTATAAATTTGATACTTTTGCCTCGGCTGAGGCTTCTTTTGGGAGAAAGGTTCTTCAAGCAGTGGTGCCTTCCGTTTAGGTTTCCTGTCTTGTCCCGCCCTTGTCATCTGTGTCCTCTAGCTTGGGTATTGATTCCCAATAGTAATTAGATGATCTGTGGACTCACTGTGTCATTAGAAAGAAAAAGACATTTATGCTTACCTGACAAATGTATTTATTTCTTAACACGGTGAGTCCACGGCCCGCCCTGTTTTCTTAAAGACAGGTTTTGTTGGTATGTTATAAACTTCGGACACCTCTGCACCTTGTTGCTTCCTTTCTCTCCATTTGCTTCGGTCAAATGACTGGGGTTGGAGGGAAGGAAGGTGATATTTAACAGCTTTGCTGTGGTGCTCTTTGCCACCTCCTGCTGGGCAGGAGTGATATTCCCAATAGTAATTAGATGATCCGTGGACTCACAGTGTCAAGAAAGAAATATATTTATCAGTTTTCTTTTTGTCTTTTAACAATTAATCTTACTTTTAAATTTCATTTTGATTTAGGCTTCCTTCTGATGTACCCATACCTTAAAGGGACACTGAACCCAAATTTTCTTTCATTATTCAGATAGTGTATGCAATTTTAAGCAACTTTCTAATTTACTCCTATTATCATTTTTTTCTTCGTTCTCTTGCTATCTTTATTTGAAAAAGAAGGCATCTAAGTTTTTTTTAAGTTCAGAACTCTGGACAGCACCTTTTTTATTGGTGGATGAATTTATCCACCAATCCGCAAGGACAACCCCAGTTGTTCACCAAAAATGGGCCATCTAAACTTACATTTCAAATAAAGACACCAAGAGAATGAAGAAAATTTGATAATAGAAGTAAATTAGAAAGATGCTTAAAATGTCATGCTCTATCTGAATCACAAAAGAAAAAATTTGGGTTCAGTGTCCCTTTAAGTAAATAAATCTTATAGTGCTATTGGCTTCAAGTAAACCACACTGTGCCCCTACCATGTTCTTGATCCAAACTGGAAAACTTTGTAACATTTGCAGACAAATCATTGCTTTACGGAAAGTAAATCAATCTATGAAATTATTTGGAAACAACTTTTCCAGTCTGTAATAAAGTTATGTTCATAGAGAAGCAATAGTAAGTTATAATAGTGATGCTGCTTCAATGAGGACAGTAGGTACAAAGAGTGGGTGTGACTGTTGTCCCATGAGTACAAACCTCAGGAAAAAGGTTGCTGGTGCTGTGCCATAGCCAATTTATCCATGTCATGTGCATACACACTGGCATTAAAACCCTGAAAAAGTAAATTTATGCTTACCTGATAAATTGATTTCTTCTATGGTACGGCAAGTCCACAGATTCATCCATTACTTGTGGGATATTACCCTTCCTAACAGGAAGCGGCAAAGAGCACCACAGCAGAGCCGCCCACATAGCTATGACAGGGCGGGCCGTGGACTCGTCGTACCATAGAAGAAATCAATTTATGAGGTAAGCATAAATTTACTTTTCTTCTATAATGGTACGACGAGTCCACGGATTCATCCATTACTTGTGGGATACAATACCAAAGCTACAGGACACGGATGAACGGGAGGGACAAGACAGATGGCTAAACAGAATGCACCACTGCCTGAAGAACTTTTCTCCCAAAAATAGCCTCCGAAGAAGCAAAAGTATCAAATTTGTAAAAGGTATGAAGCGAAGACCAAGTCGCAGTCTTACAAATCTGTTCAACAGAAGTATCATGTTTAAAAGCCAATGTGGAAGCCACCGCTCTAGTAGAGTGAGCTGTAATTCGTTCAGGAGGCTGCTGTCCAGCAGTCTCGTATGCCAAACGGATGATGCTTTTCAGCCAAAAGAAAGAAAGGTAGCCATAGCTTTTTGACCTCTACGTTTTCCAGAATAGACAACAAAGAAGATGTTTGACGAAAATCTTTGGTCGCTTGCAAGTAAAACTTCAAAGCACGAACCACGTCCAAGTTGTGCAACAGACGCTCCTACTTAGAGGAAGGATTAGGACACAGAGAAGGAACAATAATCTCCTGATGAATATTCTTATTAGTAACAACCTTAGGAAGGAATCCAAGTTTGGTACGCAAAACCACCTTAGCATGGAAAACAAGATAAGGCGAGTCGCATTGCAATGCAGATAGTTCAGAAACTCTTCGAGCTGAAGAGATAGCAACTAAAAACAGAACTTTCCAAGATAGAAGCTTAATATCTATGGAATGCATAGGTTCAAACGGAACCCCTTGAAGAACTTTAAGAACTAAATTCAAACTCCATGGCGGAGCAATAGGTTTAAACACAGGCTTGCTCTTAGGATTACTGCTTACACTTACCCTCATGGGGATACAGTCAGCCTTTCTGAAATACTCAGTCTCTCCAGAAAAAATGACTGAACATACCTCACTGCTATATAGCATGAAAACGTTCCTCACACTGAAGTTTCTTGTACCCCTCAGCCTCTGTGGGAACAGCACTGGATCTTAGTTACAAATGCTAAGATCATCATCCTCCAGGCAGAAGTCTTCATCCATCTGCTGCCTGAGAGTAAATAGTACACACCGGTACCATTTAAAACAAAAAACTCTTGCTTGAAGAAATTAAAAACTAATATTTTATCACCTCTTTCACTTTACCCTTCCTAGTACTTAGAGTAGGCAAAGAGAATGACTGGGGGTGGAGCTAAGGGAGGAGCTATATAGACAGCTCTGCTGTGGTGCTCTTTGCCACTTCCTGTTAGGAAGGATAATATCCCACAAGTAATGGATGAATCCGTGGACTCGTCTTACCTTTATAGAAGAAATAAAGCTCTATCTAAAACCATAGGCTTGTATATATCGTAAACTGAAGTAATTTCTCCTAGATAATGTTTTGCAATTGCCATACTCTTTTTATTACCCACCCCTGATGCTTATTGCTAGGAAAGGTAACTTTTACCAATGTACACAATGGGCCCTTGTAACGTTACTCATCTGAGTTTCTTAAGAAAATGTTTCAGAATTTTTTTATGAATTACCAAGTCAAAAATCAAACATGGTTTGTATTGTGGGGGGAAAAAACTTTTTAGTTACTGCAACAGCAAATTTACTGCACATACTCTGGTTAAATTTGGCAGGGACAAAGTATTATGGGGTAGAGTATTAAAGGGTTGTGTTTAGCCCTAAATGTTAGGGTAATTGTATACAATGTCGCTTCTCTGAATATCTCCTGTTCAATGCTGCATCACCTTTTCACACATTTTCTAAAAAAGAAAATTCCCTTTACTTGTTCTTGAATTTAATATTTAAATTCTCATAGCAAACTAAAAGGAAATAACACTTTTATGATTTTGGAAGTTAGGGTAAATTTATTAAGAGGAATAGGTTCTGTATAATTTCAGGCACAACTTACCAATTTACTTTGTTTTATTTTCTTGGTATCCTTTGTTGAAGGAGCTGCAATGCGTTACATGGAACTAGCTGAGCACATCAAGTGAGCATATTGTGCAGCAACCAATCAGCTGCCAGTAGTGCATTGCTGTGTCTAAACCTACCTAGGTTTTCTTTTCAACAAATGATACAAAGAGTATAAAGCAAATTAGATAGTAGTAAAATGGAAAGTTGTTTATAACTGCATTCACTGTTTGAATCAAAGAAAATATGTAGATTTTTTTTGTCCCTTTAATAATGGAGCAAGTGTAATGTATTTTAAGGGATTTAGCAATTTTAAAAATGTGCATATCTAAATGGAACACACTGATTTGTGTGGGGTTTAAAAGGGACACTAAACACCAAAAATTTTCTTTAATGATTCAGATAAAGCATGCAATTTTAAGCAACTTTCTAATTTACTCATAGCAAGAGAATAAAGAAAAATTGATATCTGTATTTAAAAAGCAGGAAAGTAAAGCTTAGGAGCGAGCCCATTTTTCCCCCCCAGAACCTGGGTTATGCTTGCTGATTGGTGGCTAAATGTAGCCACCAATCAGCAAGCGCTATCCAAGGTGCTGAATCTAAAATGAGCCGGCTCCTAAGCTTTACATTCCTGCTTTTTTCTTTTTAAAAGACAGAAAGAGAGCAAAGAAAATTTGATAATAGGAGAAAATTTGAAAGTTGCTTAACATTGCATGCCCTATCTGAATCATTAAATAAAAATTTGGATTTAGTATCCCTTTAACCACAAACAAATCTATATGTAGATTGTTTGTATATACAGCTCTTCTGTAAATATTTTACCTATATCTTAAAGCTTGTACTAAATGTCTACTTTGGTATGTGAGTAATTATATGATGGATATGACTTCAGGATGGTTGTAGTGATATAACATGCTACTTAGTATCCAAAATAAAAAAGAATAACCCCAGGCATATAAAACATACAAAGAGCGTAGAAAAATGTGAAAAACATTACTCAAATAGACCCACCAGACTGCCAAATGCATCTTACAAAAATATGGTGAAGGATATACTTTTAATAATAAAAAACACAATTTATGCTTACCTGATAAATTTATTTCTCTTGTGGTGTATCCAGTCCACGGATCATCCATTACTTGTGGGATATTCTCATTCCCAACAGGAAGTTGCAAGAGGAAACCCAAAGCAGAGCTGCAATATAGCTCCTCCCCTAACTCTCATAGCCAGTCATACGACCGAAAACAAGCCGAGAAAGGAGGAACCATAGGGTGCAGTGGTTACTGTAGTTTAAATTTAAAAATTACCTGCCTTAAAATGACAGGGCGGGCCGTGGACTGGATACACCACAAGAGAAATAAATTTATCAGGTAAGCATAAATTGTGTTTTCTCTTGTAAGGTGTATCCAGTCCACGGATCATCCATAACTTGTGGGATACCAATACCAAAGCTAAAGTACACGGATGAAGGGAGGGACAAGGCAGGAACTTAAATGGAAGGAAACACTGTAAAACCTCTCTCCCAAATATAGCCTCCGAAGAAGCGAAAGTATCAAATTTGCAAAATTTTGAAAAAGTATGAAGCGAAGACCAAGTCGCCGCCTTGCAAATTTGTTCAAAAGAAGCCTCATTTTTAAAGGCCCAAGTGGAAGCCACAGCTCTAGTGGAATGAGCTGTAATCTTTTCAGGAGGCTGCTGTCCAGCAGTCTCATAGGCTAAGCGGATTAAGCTTCTTAGCCAAAAAGAAGGAGAGGTTGCCGAAGCCTTTTGATCTCTCCTCTGTCCAGAGAAGACAACAAACCAAGCAGATGTTTGACGAAAATCTTTAGTAGCTTGTAAGTAAAAACTTTAAAGCACGGACCACGTCCAGATTGTGAAACACAAGGATGGAACAACAATCTCTTGATTGATATTCTTGTTAGATACCACCTTAGGTAATAACCCAGGTTTGGTACGCAGGACTACCTTATCCGAATGGAAAATCAGATAAGGAGAATCACATTGTAAGGCAGATAACTCGGAGACTCTACGAGCCGAGGAAATGGCTCCCAAAAAAAAAGGACTTTCCAAGATAAAAGTTTGATATCTATGGAATGAAGAGGTTCAAACGGAACTTCTTGAAGAACCTTAAGAACCAAGTTTAAGCTCCATGGTGGAGCAACCGGTTTAAACACAGGCTTGATTCTAACTAAAGCCTGACAAAATGCCTGAACGTCTGGAACATCTGCCAGACGCTTAACTAGCTGACAATCGTTTTTCCAAACCTTCTTGGAGAAAAGATAAAATCCTAGGAATCCTGACCTTACTCCATGAGTAACCCTTGGATTCACACCAATAAAGATATCTACGCCATACCTTATGGTAAATTTTCCTGGTGACAGGCTTTCGTGCCCGTATTAAGGTATCAATAACTGACTCGGAGAAGCCACGCTTTGATAAAATCAAGCGTTCAATCTCTAGGCAGTCAGCCGCAGAGAAATTAGATTTGGATGGTTGGAAGGACCCTGAAGTAGAAGGTCCTGTCTCAGAGGCAGAGACCATGGTGGAAAGGATGACATGTCCACTAGATCTGCATACCAGGTCCTGCGTGGCCACGCAGGTGCAATCAGAATCACCGATGCTCTCTCCTGCTTGATCTTGGCAATCAGTCGAGGGAGCAGAGGAAACGGTGGAAACACATAAGCCAGGTTGAAAGACCAACTATCAGTGTCGCCTTGGGATCCCTGGACCTGGATCCGTAACACGGAAGCTTGGCGTTCTGGCGAGACGCCATGAGATCCAGTTCTGGTTTGCCCCAACAATGAATCAGTTGTGCAAATACCTCCGGATGGAGTTCCCACTCTCCCGGATGAAAAGTCTGATGACTTAGAAAATCCGTCTCCCAGTGCTCTACACCTGGGATATGGATAGCTGATAGGTGGCAAGAGTGAATCTCCGCCCAGCGAATTATTTTTGAAACTTCTAACATCTCTAGGGAACTTCTTGTTCCCCCTTGATGGTTGATGTAAGCTACAGTCGTGATGTTGTCCGACTGAAATCTGATGTACCTCAGAGTTGCTAACTGAGGCCAAGCCTGAAGAGCCTTGAATATCGCTCTTAGTTCCAGAATATTTATTGGAAGGAGAGACTCCTCCTGAGTCCACGATCCCTGAGCCTTCAGGGAGTTCCAGACTGCACCCCAACCTAGAAGGCTGGCATTTGTTGTTACAATTGTCCAATCTGGCCTGCGAAAGGTCATACCTTTGGACAGATGGACCCGAGATAGCTACCAGGGAAAAGAATCCCTGGTCTCTTGGTCCAGATTCAGTTGAGGGGACAAATCTGTGTAATCCCCGCTCCACTGACTGAGCATGCATAGATGCAGCGGTCTGAGACGTAAGCGTGCAAACGGCACTATGTCCATTGCCGCTACCATTAAGCCGATTACTTCCATACACTGAGCCACCGAAGGGCGCGGAATGGAATGAAGAACCCGGCAGGAATTTAGAAGCTTTGATAACCTGGACTCCGTCAGGTGAATTTTCATTTCTATAGAATCTATCAGAGTCCCTAGAAAGGAAACTCTTGTGAGTGGGGATAGAGAACTCTTTTCCTCGTTCACTTTCCACCCATGCGACCTCAGAAATGCCAGTACTACGTCCGTATGAGACTTGGCAATTTGGAAGTTTGACGCCTGAATCAGGATGTCGTCTAAATAAGGGGCTACTGCTATGCCCCGCGGCCTTAGGACCGCCATAAGCGACCCTAGAACCTTTGTAAAGATTCTTGGGGCTGTAGCTAATCCAAAGGGAAGAGCTACAACTGGTAATGCCTGTCTTGAAAGGCAAACCTGAGAAACCGATGATGATCTTTGTGTATCGGAATGTGAAGATAAGCATCCTTTAGATCCACTGTAGTCATATATTGACCCTCCTGGATCAGTGGTAGGATGGTACGAATAGTTTCCATCTTGAACGACGGAACTTTGTTTAAAATCTTTAGATCCAAAATTGGTCCGAAGGTTCCCTCTTTTTTGAGAACCACAAACAGATTTGAGTAAAAACCCTGTTCCTGTTCACTCCCATAACTAGGAGGTCTCGTACACAGTGTAAGAATGCCTCTCTCTTTATCTGGTGTGCAGATAATTGTGAAAGGTGAAATCTCCCTTTTGGGGGGGAAGCTTTGAAGTCCAGAAGATATCCCTGGGATATAATTTCCAACGCCCAGGGATCCTGAACATCTCTTGCCCATGCCTGGGCGAAGAGTGAAAGTCTGCCCCCTACTAGATCCGTTACCGGGTAGGGGGCCGTTCCTTCATGCTGTCTTAGAGGCAGCAGCAGGCTTTTTTGACCTGCTTACCTTTTTTCCAGGTCTGGTTTGGTCTCCAGACCGTCTTAGATTGAGCAAAAGTTCCCTCTTGTTTATTATTAGAGGAAGTTGATGCCGCACCTGCCTTGAAGTTTTGAAAGGCACGAAAATTAGACTGTTTGGCCCTAGATTTGGACCTTTCCTGAGGAAGGGCATGACCTTTTCCTCCAGTGATATCAGCAATAATCTCCTTCAAACCAGGCCCGAATAGGGTCTGCCCCTTGAAGGGAATGTTAAGCAGCTTAGATTTTGAAGTCACGTCAGCTGACCATGATTTAAGCCATAGCGCTCTGCGCGCCTGTATAGCAAAACCAGAATTCTTAGCCGTTAGTTTAGTCAAATGAACAATGGCATCAGAAATAAAAGAATTGGCTAGCTTAAGTGCTCTAAGTTTGCCAAGTATGTCATCCAATGGAGTCGCTACCTGTAAAGCCTCTTCCAGAGACTCAAACCAGTACCCTACAGCAGCAGTGACAGGGGCAATGCATGCAAGGGGCTGCAGGATAAAACCTTGTTGAATAAATATTTTCTTAAGGTAACCTTCTAATATTTTATCCATTGGATCTAAAAAAGCACAACTGTCCTCGACAGGGATAGTAGTACGCTTTGCTAGAGTAGAAACTGCTCCCTCCACCTTAGGGACTGTCTGCCATAAGTCCCGTGTGGTGGCGTCTATTGGAAACATTTTTCTAAAAATAGGAGGGGAAGAGAACGGCACACCTGGTCTATCCCATTCCTTATTAATAATCTTTGTAAACCTTTTAGGTATTGGAAAAACATCAGTACACACCGGCACTGCAAGTATTTATCCAGTCTACACAATTTCTCTGGCACTGCAATGGAATCACAGTCATTCAGAGCAGCTAAAACCTCCCTAAGCAACACGCGGAGGTGTACAAGCTTAAAATTTAAATGTAGAAATATTAGAATCAGGTATCTTTCCTGAGTCATTAACATCACCCACTGACTGAAGCTCTCTTTCCTCAGCTTCTGCATATTGTGAGGCAGTATCAGACATGGTTCGTAAAGCGTCAGTATGCTCTGCATTTTGTCTCACCCCAGAGCTATCTCGCTTACCTCTAAGTTCAGGTAGTCTGGCTAATACCGCTGACAGTGTATTATCCATGACTGCCGCCATGTCTTGTAAAGTAAACGCTATGGGCGCCCTAGATGTACTTGGCGCCATTTGAGCTTGAGTCCCTTAAGCGGGAGTCAAAGGGTCTGACACGTGGGGAAAGTTAGTCGGCATAACTTCCCCCTCGTCAGATTCCTCTGGTGATAACATTTTTTAAAAGACAGAAAATGATCTTTATTGCCTAAAATGAAATCAGTACATTTGGTACACATTCTAAGAGGGGGTTCCACCATGGCTTTTAAACATAATGAACAAGGAGTTTCTTCTATGTCAGACATGTTTATACAAACTAGCAATGAGACTAGCAAGCTTGGAAAACACTTTAAATCAAGTTAACAAGCAAATATAAAAAACGGTACTGTGCCTTTAAGAGAAACAAATTTTGTCAGAATTTGAAAAACAGTGAAAAAATGCAGTAAATCAAACGAAATTTTTACAGTGTATGTAATAGACTAGCAGAGCATTGCACCCACTTGCAAATGGATGATTAACCCCTTAGTTAAAAAAAACGGATCAAAAAAACGAAATAGACTTTTTTTAACAGTCACAACCAACTGCCACAGCAAGCTGTAGCCCTACCTTCCTCAATAAACGACTTTGGAAAGCCTTTGGGCCCTTTAGAGATGTCCTATAGCATTCAGAGGGCCTTTGAGGGAATCTGGATGTCTTAGTTTGTCATTTTAACTGCACAAAAAACGTTAAAATAGGCCCCTCCCACTCATATTACAACAGTGGAAAGCCTCAGGAAACTGTTTCTAGGCAAAATTTAAGCCAGCCATGTGGAAAAAACTAGGCCCCAATAAAGTTTTATCACCAAAGCATATATAAAAACGATTAAACATGCCAGCAAACGTTTTATATTGCAATTTTATAAGGGTATTACCCCTGAGAGTAAGCATGATACCAGTCGTTATTAAATCACTGTATTCAGGCTTAACTTACATTAATCCGGTATCAGCAGCATTTTCTAGTGTTTTCCATCTCTAGAAAAAATTATAACTGCACATACCTGATAGCAGAATAAACTGCACGCCATTCTCTCGCTGAAGTTTTACCTCATCTGTGTAATCCCCTCAGACATATGTGAGAACAGCAATTGATCTTAGTTACAACCTGCTAAGATCATAGAAACCTCAGGCAGATTCTTCTTCTATTTACTGCCTGAGATAAAATAACACAACTCCGGTACTATTTAAAAATAACAAACTTTTGATTGAAGAAAATAAACTAGCTATATTTAACCACTCTCTCTTACGACCTCCTTGCTTGTTGAGAGTTGCAAGAGAATGACTGGCTATGACAGTTAGGGGAGGAGCTATATTGCAGCTCTGCTGTGGGTTTCCTCTTGCAACTTCCTGTTGGGAATGAGAATATCCCACAAGTAATGGATGATCCGTGGACTGGATACACCTTACAAGAGAAATATTTAATTGGAGTAAGTCAGTGTGCGTTGCTATATTACAGCTAGACACACATCTTAGTGTATGCAACATAATGCCTACATCCCATAAAGAATGTGCATAGCTGGGATAACCTTAAGCCCTTGGCTGTTATATGGATGGGGGGCAGCCCAGATTGCAAACAGGGATAAAATAAAAACAACAATCTTTAGCTATGATCATATTAAGTTCATTGTAAAGTAACAGTGCTGTAAAAATGTTTCTTTAAAAAGATAGATAATCCCTTTATTACCCATACACATTTGCATAACCAACATGGTTATATTAATATACTTTTTACATCTGATTACCTTGTAGCTAAACCTCTGCAGATTGCCCCCTTATCTCAGGGCTTTTTACAAACTTGCATTTTAGCCAATCAGTGCTGACTCATGAAGAACTCCACAGGAGTGAGCACAATGTTATCTATATGGTACACATGAACTAACGCTATCTGGCTATGATAAGCTAATAAAATGCATAAGAGCAATAAGAGGTGGCCTGTAGAGTCTTAGAAACAGGCAGAAATGTAGTGGTTTAGAGGTTATAAAGTATACATTTATATAACAATGTTGGTTGTGCAAAGCTGGGAAATGGATATTAAAAAGCGTTCTTTTTAAACAATAATATATATTTTTTTAAAAGTAGACAGTCCCTTTAAATATTGTCTTTCGACCACAAAAAAAGATCAACATTCAAAATTGAATAATCTCAGTGCAAAGATGTCACTTCGATAATTTTTTTTAACAAACTTTGTATTTTTGTTTTTAAAGGTTATAGAATAGGCACACATTTATTGAAACCCAGAGAGAGACGAGCTTTATTGATGGTGATGCTATTCTATCATACACCTTATATACTATTTTAAACCACACAGAGCACTTTGTTGTTAAAAGAAAATTGAGCATACCAGCTCTTTTAGATATTTAAAAAAAAGTGTGTGTAATGTAACCAAAATTCTATTTGAATTACTTGATCAACATACAAAAAGAATAACGAGCAAGAAACATCATGGTTAAGGTTTCTTCTCAAATCAACATAAAAAGATTTAAAAAAAAAGCACTTAATTTAAAATAAGTATAATAGATTTTGCATTGAATTAGTTACCTATGTATAGATACCTTTTAAACATAGGGTACAAAAATAAAATTAATAATATAGATCCAATTCAAGAAAAAATGCTATTATAGAACAATACCTTCTAGAATAAGGGCACATTTTACAATATATTAACTTAAAATGTTGGCACAAAGTATTGTCTAAGAGCACTATACAGTAATCATTGGCATATTCATCTCTGAGTTAGTCCCCTTTGATTAATTGCTGGGAATGTCAAAGTTTGATGTTTACCCAATAGCTTAGCGTTGCAAGCCTATGTTTTTTGTCCATAATACTGAGCAATCAAATGCAGCTTATGCTTGATAATAGCAGAATTGAGGTCCCACACATAATCTAGAAAAGATTTCTTCAGCAGAATGTCCATAGGTACAAACTCCAACACCTGTAGGGATGAATCTGTGCTAATCAAATAGTCTATGTGCTGTTTTAGCTGCTGAATTTGATAGATGACAGAATTTGGTGGAATCTGAAATCCATAAAAGAGCAGCAAAGCATTTCTTCCAGGTACAAGGTTTGCAGTGAGATACACAAGGGAGAAAGACTTGAAGCAGTTATACAATACAAAAAGAATGCCTGCTGTGAACCGTGTGAAGCACGACAAAACTGGAAGCACTAACGTGTCATCAGTCCGCATCTGCTGCAGTGCTTTGAGGATCAAGTCAAGGAAATGATGCTGATAAGTTGGGTCCCCATCATAAAGGAAAGAACCACAATTGTAAGATATTTCACTTTCTAGAAAACTGGCTTTTATCTGTCTTTGAATCAGAAAATGAAATACTGAATGAGCTCCACAAACTATGATGTTCTGATGGTTCACATCTTTTGCTAATAACTCAGAGACTACAGCTTCTTCAGTAAAAATGCAGCATGATGGGCATGGTGGTGGTACAAAAGGGTTTGTAGACTCTCCATTATAACAACCTTCAAAGGTTTCATTTAACCTTTTCAAGAGCTCATTATCACAGAAAGAAGAACTGCAAATTTTTGGAATCCTCTTTCCTTCCAGAAGGTACCACTCCTCTTTTAGACTGCACGATGAGCCTTCCAAAAACCAGCCAAAGCAATTGTTGTATTGAACATGGTCTTCTAACCAAGGACTAAGATAACCTCGAGTCACTTTTTCAGCCCATGTCAAAGTTTCCAGCTGCTTCCTTTCATTGTAGGTGTCCGTCCTGCGATTACGGATTCCAGCCCATCGTGTGCTCAAGCTACAATCAACTACAGGCTCTCTCACCAACCAATGCTTTCTGGAAATGTATTTTATTTCAAACTTCTGGATGTAGTAGGAAACTGCAAATTCACGTAATGCATTTATTCTTACTTTATCTTCCTCTCCCATATTCGGAAAGAGACTGAGATTTTCAGTAATGGTATCTGCTTGATGTTTGTAGAAAAATGAACAGCAGGTCACATGGCATCGCAAGAATGATTCTGGGAGACATTTTTTAGGAAAGAGAGACTTATTTACAATTTCAGTCTCAAAATTCTGAATCATCTTTGTAAGTAGATCTTGGACAGCCTCTTTGCCTAAATAATCTAGACATACCACATAGACTTCAGAATTCCCAGCTTTGCTTGTTCCAGGTTTAATAACATGTACACAGCGGAAGCAGCAGTTCAGGAGATACATGATATTGACTGAAGAATGTTGAAAGAGGGTAAACATCTTCAAAACAAAAGATCCTCCTTGACTAAGCATTAGTAGACAAGTAACCACTTCACAATAATGTAGAGGGTAAACAAGAGATTCTTGCTCACCAGGGTTGCCTTGACAGTCAAAACTTCCATCTGCTGTGATTAAATGGACAGCAGACATATTGCTGATGAACTGCTGCAAGCCAGTAAGATATTTTAAAGTCATGAGGTCCCCAGTGTTATCTGGGCCAAAATACCACCATGCCAATGTATTTGCTATAAATCGATCATCAGAAATCATAACTAGTCCATCATTAGCTTCATGATAAGGATTTAAAGTGTTAGCTACCCAGTTCCAATCACAGTGCACATCATGTGTTTTCAGGTAATTGTTTAAGCTTGCAATAAAAGCACCTGGAGCCTCACATAGGTGTATTGTATTTAACTCATGGCCCCAAAGAGCTTCGTTCGGAATCAGTGGGTAAGTGCAAATTATTTCACGGAATTTACACCAAGCTTGTGTGCAGAGCTCTGCATTAGCATATCTCCGCACTTCAGGCACAATTTTTCCTGCCTTGTTAGTAAAACATGTATGTTTATGCCAGTCGTCCAACTTCTTGTCGCTTAAGAGATTCTTTTTTTTGTTCAGACAGTCTTTAAACATCATAAGTTCACCAAATTCCTCATGCGCAGAGCTGAAAGCCTCTGAAACACTTGGAAGATTCCAATCTGGTTCTTTAGCATATGTGAATTGTTTATTAAACAGACTCTGGATCTCAGTAGGAATATCATATCTGTACATGGTCGCCTTCCACAATCTGCACAGTTTTCTGCTTGATGCAAGCCCAAACTATTACTAAAAAAGAAGAACAACAACATTATTCATCAAGATGAAAAAACATAATTTATGCTTACCTGATAAATTTATTTCTCTTGTGGTGTATCCAGTCCACGGATCATCCATTACTTGTGGGATATTCTCATTCCCAACAGGAAGTTGCAAGAGGACACCCACAGCAGAGCTGTCTATATAGCTCCTCCCCTAACTGCCATATCCAGTCATTCGACCGAAAACAAGCAGAGAAAGGAGAAACCATAGGGTGCAGTGGTGACTGTAGTTTAAAGTTAAAAAATACCGGCCTTAAAATGACAGGGCAGGCCGTGGACTGGATACACCACAAGAGAAATAAATTTATCAGGTAAGCATAAATTATGTTTTCTCTTGTAAGGTGTATCCAGTCCACGGATCATCCATTACTTGTGGGATACCAATACCAAAGCTAAAGTACACGGATGAAGGGAGGGACAAGGCAGGTACTTAAACGGAAGGTACCACTGCCTGTAAAACCTCTCTCCCAAAAATAGCCTCCGAAGAAGCAAAAGTATCAAATTTGTAGAATTTTGAAAAAGTATGAAGCGAAGACCAAGTCGCCGCCTTGCAAATCTGTTCAACAGAAGCCTCATTTTTAAAGGCCCATGTGGAAGCCACAGCTCTAGTAGAATGAGCTGTAATCCTTTCTGGAGGCTGCTGTCCAGCAGTCTCATAGGCTAAGCGGATTATGTTTCTTAGCCAAAAAGAAAGAGAGGTTGCCGAAGCCTTTTGACCTCTCCTCTGTCCAGAGTAGACAACAAAGCAGATGTTTTACGAAAATCTTTAGTAGCTTGTAAGTAAAACTTTAAAGCACGAACCACGTCCAGATTGTGTAATAGACGTTCCTTCTTTGAAGAAGGATTAGGACACAAAGATGGAACAACAATCTCTTGATTGATATTCTTATTAGATACCACCTTAGGTAAAAACCCAGGTTTGGTACGCAGGACTACCTTATCCGCATGGAAGATCAGATAAGGAGAATCACATTGTAAAGCAGATAACTCGGATACTCTACGAGCCGAGGAAATAGCTACCAAAAACAAAACTTTCCAAGATAAAAGTTTGATATCTATGGAATGAAGAGGTTCAAACGGAACTCCTTGAAAAACCTTAAGAACCAGATTTAAGCTCCATGGCGGAGCAACAGGTTTAAACACAGGCTTGATTCTAACTAAAGCCTGACAAAATGCCTGAACGTCTGGAACATCTGCCAGACGCTTCTGCAAAAGAATAGACAGGGCAGAAATCTGTCCCTTTAAGGAACTAGCTGACAATCCTTTTTCCAAACCTTCTTGGAGAAAGGATAATATCCTGGGAATCCTGACCTTACTCCATGAGTAACCCTTGGATTCACACCAATAAAGATATTTACGCCATATCTTATGGTAAATTTTCCTGGTGACAGGCTTTCATGCCTGTATTAAGGTATCAATGACTGACTCGGAGAAGCCACGCTTTGATAAAATCAAGCGTTCAATCTCCAGGCAGTCAGTCTCAGAGAAATTAGATTTGGATGATTGAAAGGACCTTGTAGTAGAAGGTCTTGTCTTAACGGCAGAGTCCAAGGTGGAAAGGATGACATATCCACTAGATCTGCATACCAGGTCCTGCGTGGCCACGCAGGCGCTATCAAGATCACCGATGCTCTCTCCTGCTTGATCTTGGCAATCAGACGAGGGAGCAGAGGAAACGGTGGAAACACATAAGCCAGGTTGAAAGACCAGGGCGCTGGTAGAGCATCTATCAGCGTCGCCTTGGGATCCCTGGACCCGTAACAAGGAAGCTTGGCGTTCTGTCGAGACGCCATGAGATCCAGTTCTGGTTTGCCCCAACGATGAATCAATTGTGCAAACACCTCCGGATGGAGTTCCCACTCCCCCGGATGAAAAGTCTGACGACTTAGAAAATCCGCCTCCCAGTTCTCTACACCCAGGATATGGGTAGCTGATAGGTGGCAAGAGTGAATCTCTGCCCAGCGAATTATCTTTGAGACTTCTAACATCGCTAGGGAACTCCTTGTTCCCCCTTGATGGTTGATGTAAGCCACAGTCGTGATGTTGTCCGACTGAAATCTGATGAACCTCAGAGTTGCTAACTGAGGCCAAGCCTGAAGAGCATTGAATATCGCTCTCAGTTCCAGAATATTTATTGGAAGGAGTGAGTCCACGATCCCTGAGCCTTCAGGGAGTTCCAGACTGCACCCCAACCTAGAAGGCTGGCATCTGTCGTTACAATTGTCCAATCTGGCCTGCGGAAAGGTCATACCTTTGGACAGATGGACCCGAGATAGCCACCAGAGAAGAGAATCCCTGGTCTCTTGATCCAGATTTAGTAGAGGGAACAAATCTGTGAAATCCCCATTCCACTGACTGAGCATGCAGAGTTGCAGCGGTCTGAGATGTAGGCGTGCAAACGGCACTATGTCCATTGCCGCTACCATTAAGCCGATTACTTCCATGCACTGAGCCACCGAAGGGCGAGGAATGGAATAAAGAACACGGCAGGAATTTAGAAGTTTTGATAACCTGGACTCCGTCAGGTAAATTTTCATTTCTATAGAATCTATCAGAGTCCCTAGGAAGGAAACTCTTGTGAGGGGGGATAGAGAACTCTTTTCCTCGTTCACCTTCCACCCATGCGACCTCAAAAATGCCAACACTATGTCCGTATGAGACTTGGCAATTTGGAAGTTTGACGCCTGAATCAGGATGTCGTCTAAATAAGGGGCCACTGCTATGCCCCGCGGCCTTAGGACCACCAGAAGCGACCCCAGAACCTTCGTAAAAATTCTTGGGGCTGTAGCTAGCCCAAAGGGAAGAGCTACAAACTGGTAATGCCTGTCTAGGAAGGCAAACCTGAGAAACCGATTATGATCTTTGTGTATCGGAATGTGAAGATAAGCATCCTTTAAATCCACTGTAGTCATGTATTGACCCTCCTGGATCATAGGTAGGATGGCACGAATAGTCTCCATCTTGAATGATGGAACTCTGAGGAATTTGTTTAAGATCTTTAGATCCAAAATTGGTCTGAAGGTTCCCTCTTTTTTGGGAGCCACAAACAGATTTGAGTAAAATCCCTGTCCCTGTTCCTCCTTTGGAACTGGATGGATCACTCCCATAACTAGGAGGTCTTGTACACAGTGTAAGAATGCCTCTCTCTTTATCCGGTTTGCAGATAATTGTGAAAGGTGAAATCTCCCTTTTGGGGGGGAAGCCTTGAAGTCCAGAAGATATCCCTAGGATATAATCTCCAACGCCCAGGGATCCTGGACATCTCTTGCCCACGCCTGGGCGAAGAGCGAAAGTCTGCCCCCTACTAGATCCGTTACCGGATAGGGGGCCTTTCCTTCATGCTTTCTTTTTGGCCTGCTTACCTTTGTTCCAGGTCTGGTTAGGTCTCCAGACCGTCTTGGACTGAGCAAAAGTTCCCTCTTGTTTTGCATTAGAGGAAGTTGATGCCGCACTTGCCTTGAAGTTTCGAAAGACACGAAAATTAGACTGTTTGACCCTTGATTTGGACCTATCCTGAGGAAGGGCATGACCTTTTTCTCCAGTGATATCAGCAATAATCTCCTTCAAACCAGGCCCGAATAGGGTCTGCCCCTTGAAGGGAATGTTAAGCAGCTTAGACTTTGAAGTAACGTCAGCTGACCATGATTTAAGCCATAGCGCTCTGCGCGCCTGGATAGCAAAACCAGAATTCTTAGCCGTTAGTTTAGTCAAATGAACAATGGCATCAGAAACAAAAGAATTGGCTAGCTTAAGTGCTCTAAGCTTGTCAAGTATGTCATCCAATGGAGTCGCTACCTGTAAAGCCTCTTCCAGAGACTCAAACCAGAACGTCGCAGCAGCAGTGACAGGAGCAATGCATGCAAGGGGCTGTAGGATAAAACCTTGTTGAATAAACATTTTCTTAAGGTAACCCTCTAACTTTTTATCCATTGGATCTAAGAAAGCACAACTGTCCTCGACAGGGATAGTAGTACGCTTTGCTAGAGTAGAAACTGCTCCCTCCACCTTAGGAACTGTCTGCCATAAGTCCCGTGTGGTGGCGTCTATTGGAAACATTTTTCTAAAAATAGGAGGGGGAGAGAACGGCACACCTGGTCTATCCCATTCCTTAGTAATAATTTCTGTAAACCTTTTAGGTATTGGAAAAACATCAGTGCACGCCGGCACTGCATAGTATTTATCCAGTCTACACAATTTCTCTGGCACTGCAATTGTATCACAGTCATTCAGAGCAGCTAAAACCTCCCTGAGTAACACGCGGAGGTGTTAAAGCTTAAATTTAAATGTAGATATATCAGAATCAGGTTTCATCATCTTCCCTGAGTCAGAAACATCACCCACAGAAAGAAGCTCTCCTTCAGCTTCTGCATATTGTGAGGCAGTATCAGACATAGCTCTTAAAGCATCAGTATGCTCTGTATTTCGTCTAACTCCAGAGCTATCTCGCTTTCCTCTAAATTCAGGTAGTCTGGCTAATACCGCTGACAGTGTATTATCCATGACTGCCGCCATGTCTTGTAAAGTAAACGCTATGGGCGCCCTAGATGTACTTGGCGCCATTTGAGCGTGAGTCCCTTGAGCGGGAGTCAAAGGATCTGACACGTGGGGAGAGTTAGTCGGCATAACTTCCCCCTCGTCAGATTCCTCTGATGATAAATTTTTTAAAGACAGAATATGATCTTTATTGCTTAAAGTGAAATCAGTACATTTGGTACACATTCTAAGAGGGGGTTCCACCATGGCTTTTAAACATAATGAACAAGGAGTTTCCTCTATGTCAGACATGTTTGTACAGACTAGCAATGAGACTAGTAAGCTTGGAAAACACTTTAAATCAAGTTAACAAGCAAATATAAAAAACTGTACTGTGCCTTTAAGAGAAACAAATTTTGTCAGAATTTGAAAAACAGTGAAAAAAGGCAGTAAATCAAAAAACTTTTTACAGTGTGTATAATAAGCTAACAGAGCATTGCACCCACTTGCAAATGGATGATTAACCCCTTAGTTCAAAAAACGGATCAAAAAAACGATAGACGATTTTTAACAGTCACACCAACTGCCACAGCCTTGCTGTGGGCCTACCTTCCCCAACAAACGACTTTGGAAAGCCTAAGAGCCCTTTAGAGATGTCCTATAGCATTCAGGGGACTCCTGGAGGAAGCTGGATGTCTCAGTCTGTAAAAGTTACTGCGCAAAAAAGCGCTAAATTAGGCCCCTCCCACTCATAGTAACACAGTGGAAAGCCTCAGGAAACTGTTTCTAGGCAAATTTAAGCCAGCCATGTGGAAAAAACTAGGCCCCAATAAAGTTTTATCACCAAAGTATATATAAAAACGTTTAAACATGCCAGCAAACGTTTTATATTGTAAATATAAAAGAGTATTACCTCAGAAAGTAAGCATGATACCAGTCGCTATTAAATCACTGTATTCAGGCTTACCTTACATAAATTTGGTATCAGCAGCATTCTCTAGCATTCACATCTTCTAGAAAAATCTAAACTGCACATACCTCATAGCAGGATAACCTGCACGCCATTCCCCCGCAGAAGTTATCTCTCTCTTCAGTCATGTGTGAGAACAGCAATGGATCTTAGTTACAACCTGCTAAGATCATAGAAACCACAGGCAGATTCTTCTAATTTTCTGCCTGGAACAAAATAGTACAACTCCGGTACCATTTAAAAATAATAAACTCTTGATTGAAGCAAAATAACAGCTACATTTCACCACTTCTCTCTTACTACCTCCATGCTTGTTGAGAGTTGCAAGAGAATGACTGGATATGGCAGTTAGGGGAGGAGCTATATAGACAGCTCTGCTGTGGGTGTCCTCTTGCAACTTCCTGTTGGGAATGAGAATATCCCACAAGTAATGGATGATCCGTGGACTGGATACACCTTACAAGAGAAAAACAAAAACAACGATGTAACATTATCTAGATAATTTGGAGTGCATAATTAGAATTCTAACACTTTCTTTTTAAGTGTTAATACTTAAAACAGAAACATAAAAACAAAATATATGTTACTTAGTTTTCTATGTACAGTTCCCTAAGTTACACTGCTACAGGGACACATGGATTTAAAAGACTTCTTGCAACACAAACATGTTAGATAGACTCTTCCTGAAATGTTTGTTTATGTTCAATTAGCATAATAACACACACACACATATATATATATATATATATATATATATATATATATATATATATATATATATATATATATATATATATACATACACATTCATAAATACACACACACATACACAGACAGACGAAAGACTCTTCTCTCTTTTTCATAGGTTTTTCAACATTTATTTGAAAGAGGGAGCAACGCTTGACTCTATCATCCAGAAGTGACCGGGAGCAACCCAGAGACCAGGACCCTTTTTTGGAGGAAGGAGAGAGGCTAACAACAGAAGACCCCGGCATACAAGGAGGGGGAGTAGGAGAAAAAGCACGAATAACCCGGAGCAAAACGGGAGCAGCCAGCAATCAAAAGAAAAGGTCATCTTTAACCTTTCAAAAAACTGCTTAACACCAGAAGAAGAGAGTGTATTAGAGAGAGGATTGAACTTTGTCCCTAAAACTAAAGGAAACATGTTTCACACAAAAGTAGACCTATATAAATTTGGTCGCAGCTTAAGGCTTAGAGACTTTTTTGTGGATAAAGGAGTCAGAGATCAGGGCACATATAAGGAATATAGAGATGTCAGTAAGTTTGATCCTAATACCCGTAATCCCCATATAACTAGCTTCCTGAAACTTGTGGAAAAGGATATAGGCATCTTAGAGAAGACTATTTCACATAAACCCAATTTTGAAAGCAGGGAATGGGATGCACTCAAAGGCCTTAAAAATAATAAGGACATGAGGGTGGAGCCTAGCCACGATCCGAGATGGCTGCAAATTAATAGTGCTCCGTAGTCCTTGTTGGAATATCTCAGCAAAAGTAGCATGTTCCCAGAATATGACCACGGCTTAATTGCCAAATAGCACACCAGGCTATCGACTGCACAGGGGTATACAACGGAAGATTCACCAGGCAAGTAGCAGTGAACACGGAGCCATTACCACAAAGCATAAGGCTAGAGGATTCAGCCTCACAGACAGATCCGTTCCGCGGACATTCGACGGAACATAGGTGAAGTACCCCACAATCTCCTAAGTACACTGATCTGAGAGGGACAGTCCCTGTTGGGGCCACAACGGCGATAACTTCTGGCCGCATCAATCACAGGCCGCACCCACGTGGCTGGTCCGGGACTTACATTGTATAGGCCTAGCATGTGACAAGCTCCTAGCATTCAAGAAACAGGATCTTGCCAGCTTTCTGGAGAGCTCCAATCCTTTCTGAATAAGACCGAAGTGGATAGTTTCAGCAGCAGTAAGCAGTAACCCAGGTGAGGAAGGGAGGGTAATAATAAAAGGCCTATATTAAAACGCAGGCAGGCTGTCTCACTGCTCAGGGCTTACTTATCCTCAACGGCAAAGCCTAAACATTAACCCCGCAGAGAAGGGATAGGTCTCATCTGCACTAGGAGAACTGCTCTTAGACCCAGGAGGGGAACAGTACCTCTTATAAACAGATTCACTTGCATGATATGGCAAGTAAAAGAAATACAAAATTGCCCAAGGGAGCCCATACCTCAGTTATTGAAAATTACCTCATTACCACAGACTCTCCTACACCTCCTAGTAAGCCTCAAAACGATTCAGTAATGCAACCTACACTACTCCAAACACCTGGCCCTGAGTTGAGGGCTCAGATTATGTTGTTATCTCACAAAGGAGGATATCAGACACCTGACCTCTAAAGAGGATATAAAAGAGGCTATGCAGGATTTCAAGACCATGTTTGGGAGCTGAAAAGGGACATAACAGTGGTAGATCAGCGTGTCACGCAAATTGAGGAAAGGCAGGAGGCCCTTAATTCGGACTTGCAGCACCAGTCTAGTCATCTTCAAGCTCAGGAAGGTGCCATGCAAACATTAATGGATCATATAGAAGACTTAGAAAATAGGAGTAGGAGGAACAATCTTCGATTAAGGGAGATACCCGAAACAATAGACCCTCCTGCCCTCCAAAACTATATACAAGATTTCTTCAGATACCTTAAACACGACGATGCAGCACCGGACGTACAAATAGAGAGAGCCCACAGGGCCTTACGTCCTAAGCCCCCAAACAGAGCCCCCCCTAGGGACATCATAATGAAATTTCTATCTTTTAGGGACAAAGAAGAGATCCTGAAACTTGCAAGAGCAAAACATCCCCTGGAATACAGAGGCACAGAGGTTCACGTCTACTCCGACTTATGTCCCGCAACTTTGCAGAAGAGAAGGGATATGAGATTTGCTACATCAATACTGAAGGAGATGAGAATTCCCTACAGATGGGGTTTCCCCACCAGCTTAATAGCCACAAAGAATAACATGTCCTGAGAAGCATAGATGATCTTCCTAACTTCAATCAAGCATTAGGTCTAAACATTAGACCACCCCGGGCTCCTGAAGCAGCTCCGCAACCCCCTCCAGGAAGGGGCCCAGAAGAGATTCAACAGAACTCCAGCTGAGATACTGAGAGTTGGGACTAGTTTGTACCCGAGTGCTACGTTTGCCCAGCACCTGGAGTATTTCCAAATTTCAGGACTCTATTTTGGAAATACAGGAAAGACATTCAGGTCGTATGCTGTTAAACAACTGTTTGTGTTTAATCTTAGTTATTCTTTGTTATATATTAGTTAACTGTTTCTGGTAATTGTTCGTTGCTATTCACAATATATGATTGTACGAGGTTGTTATGGCACCAATGTAGAACTCTCACTTTAGTACTGTAACCTACTTTCTCTTCCTTCAGAAGTAGATGGGAAGAAAAATACACACATATAGGCAATGGCTGAGCTGGGAGTTTCTAACCTAAGGGACACTAGTGTTGAGGTAAGCTTAAAAGCAATAGGCCCAGATTAGCATCTTCCTTACCAACGCCTGGACCAGAACTTACACCCAGAGGAAGAATATCCCATAGGACACACATCATATGGGTACAAATTAAGGGTAGCAGGCTCCCCTGCGATCCCCAGAAAGTTACCAGGCTGCAACATAGTGAAAAAGCATCCTATTCGTGTATGACTGTTTAACCCCTTAATGACCAGACCATTTTTCAATTTTCTTACCCTTAATGACAATGGCTATTTTTACATTTCTGCGGTGTTTGTGTTTAGCTGTAATTTTCCTCTTACTCATTTACTGTACCCACACATATTATATACCGTTTTTCTCGCCATTAAATGGACTTTCTAAAGATACCATTATTTTCATCATGTCTTATAATTTACTACAAAAAAAATAATAAAATATGAGGAAAAAATGGAAAAAAACAGAATTTATGTTTACCTGATAAATTACTTTCTCCAACGGTGTGTCCGGTCCACGGCGTCATCCTTACTTGTGGGATATTCTCTTCCCCAACAGGAAATGGCAAAGAGCCCAGCAAAGCTGGTCACATGATCCCTCCTAGGCTCTGCCTTCCCCAGTCATTCGACCGACGTAAAGGAGGAATATTTGCATAGGAGAAACCATATGATACCGTGGTGACTGTAGTTAAAGAAAATAAATTATCAGACCTGATTAAAAAACCAGGGCGGGCCGTGGACCGGACACACCGTTGGAGAAAGTAATTTATCAGGTAAACATAAATTCTGTTTTCTCCAACATAGGTGTGTCCGGTCCACGGCGTCATCCTTACTTGTGGGAACCAATACCAAAGCTTTAGGACACGGATGAAGGGAGGGAGCAAATCAGGTCACCTAGATGGAAGGCACCACGGCTTGCAAAACCTTTCTCCCAAAAATAGCCTCAGAAGAAGCAAAAGTATCAAACTTGTAAAATTTAGTAAAAGTGTGCAGTGAAGACCAAGTCGCTGCCTTACATATCTGATCAACAGAAGCCTCGTTCTTGAAGGCCCATGTGGAAGCCACAGCCCTAGTGTAATGAGCTGTGATTCTTTCAGGAGGCTGCCGTCCGGCAGTCTCATAAGCCAATCTGATGATGCTTTTAATCCAAAAAGAGAGAGAGGTAGAAGTTGCTTTTTGACCTCTCCTTTTACCAGAATAAACAACAAACAAGGAAGATGTTTGTCTAAAATCCTTTGTAGCATCTAAATAGAATTTTAGAGCACGAACAACATCCAAATTGTGCAACAAACGTTCCTTCTTTGAAACTGGATTCGGACACAAAGAAGGCACGACTATCTCCTGGTTAATGTTTTTGTTAGAAACAACTTTCGGAAGAAAACCAGGTTTAGTACGTAAAACCACCTTATCTGCATGGAACACCAGATAAGGAGGAGAACACTGCAGAGCAGATAATTCTGAAACTCTTCTAGCAGAAGAAATTGCAACCAAAAACAAAACTTTCCAAGATAATAACTTAATATCAACGGAATGTAAGGGTTCAAACGGAACCCCCTGAAGAACTGAAAGAACTAAATTGAGACTCCAAGGAGGAGTCAAAGGTTTGTAAACAGGCTTGATTCTAACCAGAGCCTGAACAAAGGCTTGAACATCTGGCACAGCTGCCAGCTTTTTGTGAAGTAACACAGACAAGGCAGAAATCTGTCCCTTCAAGGAACTAGCAGATAATCCTTTCTCCAAACCTTCTTGAAGAAAGGATAGAATCTTAGGAATTTTTACCTTGTCCCAAGGGAATCCTTTAGATTCACACCAACAGATATATTTTTTCCATATTTTGTGGTAAATTTTTCTAGTTTCAGGCTTTCTGGCCTGAACAAGAGTATCAATGACAGAATCTGAGAACCCTCGCTTTGATAAGATCAAGCGTTCAATCTCCAAGCAGTCAGTTGGAGTGAGACCAGATTCGGATGTTCGAACGGACCTTGAACAAGAAGGTCTCGTCTCAAAGGTAGCTTCCATGGTGGAGCCGATGACATATTCACCAGGTCTGCATACCAAGTCCTGCGTGGCCACGCAGGAGCTATCAAGATCACCGATGCTCTCTCCTGATTGATCCTGGCTACCAGCCTGGGAATGAGAGGAAACGGCGGGAATACATAAGCTAGTTTGAAGGTCCAAGGTGCTACTAGTGCATCTACTAGAGTCGCCTTGGGATCCCTGGATCTGGACCCGTAGCAAGGAACCTTGAAGTTCTGACGAGAGGCCATCAGATCCATGTCTGGAATGCCCCACAATTGAGTAATTTGGGCAAAGATTTCCGGATGGAGTTCCCACTCCCCCGGATGAAATGTCTGACGACTCAGAAAATCCGCTTCCCAATTTTCCACTCCTGGGATGTGGATTGCAGACAAGTGGCAGGAGTGAGTCTCCGCCCATTGAATGATTTTGGTCACTTCTTCCATCGCCAGGGAACTCCTTGTTCCCCCCTGATGGTTGATGTACGCAACAGTCGTCATGTTGTCTGATTGAAACCGTATGAACTTGGCCTTTGCTAGCTGAGGCCAAGCCTTGAGAGCATTGAGTATCGCTCTCAGTTCCAGAATATTTATCGGTAGAAGAGATTCTTCCCGAGACCAAAGACCCTGAGCTTTCAGGGGTCCCCAGACCGCGCCCCAGCCCACCAGACTGGCGTCGGTCGTGACAATGACCCACTCTGGTCTGCGGAAGCTCATCCCCTGTGACAGGTTGTCCAGGGACAGCCACCAACGGAGTGAATCTCTGGTCCTCTGATTTACTTGTATCGTCGGAGACAAGTCTGTATAGTCCCCATTCCACTGACTGAGCATGCACAGTTGTAATGGTCTTAGATGAATGCGCGCAAAAGGAACTATGTCCATTGCCGCTACCATCAAACCTATTACTTCCATGCACTGCGCTATGGAAGGAAGAGGAACAGAATGAAGTATTTGACAAGAGTTTAGAAGTTTTGATCTTCTGGCCTCTGTCAGAAAAATCCTCATTTCTAAGGAGTCTATTATTGTTCCCAAGAAGGGAACCCTTGTTGACGGAGATAGAGAACTTTTTTCTACGTTCACTTTCCACCCGTGAGATCTGAGAAAGGCCAGGACAATGTCCGTGTGAGCCTTTGCTTGAGGAAGGGACGACGCTTGAATCAGAATGTCGTCCAAGTAAGGTACTACTGCAATGCCCCTTGGTCTTAGCACCGCTAGAAGGGACCCTAGTACCTTTGTGAAAATCCTTGGAGCAGTGGCTAATCCGAACGGAAGTGCCACAAACTGGTAATGCTTGTCCAGGAATGCGAACCTTAGGAACCGATGATGTTCCTTGTGGATAGGAATATGTAGATACGCATCCTTTAAATCCACCGTGGTCATGAATTGACCTTCCTGGATGGAAGGAAGAATTGTTCAAATGGTTTCCATTTTGAACGATGGAACCTTGAGAAACTTGTTTAGGATCTTGAGATCTAAGATTGGTCTGAATGTTCCCTCTTTTTTGGGAACTACGAACAGATTGGAGTAGAACCCCATCCCTTGTTCTCCTAATGGAACAGGATGAATCACTCCCATTTTTAACAGGTCTTCTACACAATGTAAGAATGCCTGTTTTTTTATGTGGTCTGAAGACAATTGAGACCTGTGGAACCTCCCCCTTGGGGGAAGCCCCTTGAATTCCAGAAGATAACCTTGGGAGACTATTTCTAGTGCCCAAGGATCCAGAACATCTCTTGCCCAAGCCTGAGCGAAGAGAGAGAGTATGCCCCCCACCAGATCCGGTCCCGGATCGGGGGCCAACATCTCATGCTGTCTTGGTAGCAGTGGCAGGTTTCTTGGCCTGCTTTCCTTTGTTCCAGCCTTGCATTGGTCTCCAGGCTGGCTTGGCTTGAGAAGTATTACCCTCTTGCTTAGAGGACGTAGCACTTGGGGCTGGTCCGTTTCTGCGAAAGGGACGAAAATTAGGTTTATTTTTGGCCTTGAAAGACCTATCCTGAGGAAGGGCGTGGCCCTTGCCCCCAGTGATATCAGAGATAATCTCTTTCAAGTCAGGGCCAAACAGCGTTTTCCCCTTGAAAGGAATGTTAAGCAATTTGTTCTTGGAAGACGCATCCGCTGACCAAGATTTTAACCAAAGCGCTCTGCGCGCCACAATAGCAAAACCAGAATTTTTCGCCGCTAACCTAGCCAATTGCAAAGTGGCGTCTAGGGTGAAAGAATTAGCCAATTTGAGAGCACGAATTCTGTCCATAATCTCCTCATAAGAAGAAGAATTATTATTGAGCGCCTTTTCTAGCTCATCGAACCAGAAACACGCGGCTGTAGTGACAGGAACAATGCATGAAATTGGTTGTAGAAGGTAACCTTGCTGAACAAACATCTTTTTAAGCAAACCTTCTAATTTTTTATCCATAGGATCTTTGAAAGCACAACTATCTTCTATGGGTATAGTGGTGCGTTTGTTTAGAGTAGAAACCGCCCCCTCGACCTTGGGGACTGTCTGCCATAAGTCCTTTCTGGGGTCGACCATAGGAAACAATTTTTTAAATATGGGGGGAGGGACGAAAGGTATACCGGGCCTTTCCCATTCTTTATTTACAATGTCCGCCACCCGCTTGGGTATAGGAAAAGCTTCGGGGGGCCCCGGGACCTCTAGGAACTTGTCCATTTTACATAGTTTCTCTGGAATGACCAAATTCTCACAATCATCCAGAGTGGATAACACCTCCTTAAGCAGAGCGCGGAGATGTTCCAATTTAAATTTAAATGTAATCACATCAGGTTCAGCTTGTTGAGAAATTTTCCCTGAATCTGAAATTTCTCCCTCAGACAAAACCTCCCTGGCCCCCTCAGACTGGTGTAGGGGCCCTTCAGAACCAATATCATCAGCGTCCTCATGCTCTTCAGTATTTTCTAAAACAGAGCAGTCGCGCTTTCGCTGATAAGTGGGCATTTTGGCTAAAATGTTTTTGATAGAATTATCCATTACAGCCGTTAATTGTTGCATAGTAAGGAGTATTGGCGCGCTAGATGTACTAGGGGCCTCCTGTGTGGGCAAGACTGGTGTAGACGAAGGAGGGGATGATGCAGTACCATGCTTACTCCCCTCACTTGAGGAATCATCTTGGGCATCATTTTCTCTAAATTTTGTGTCACATAAATCACATCTATTTAAATGAGAAGGAACCTTGGCTTCCCCACATTCAGAACACAGTCTATCTGGTAGTTCAGACATGTTAAACAGGCAAAAACTTGATAACAAAGTACAAAAAACGTTTTAAAATAAACCGTTACTGTCACTTTAAATTTTAAACTGAACACACTTTATTACTGCAATTGCGAAAAAGTATGAAGGAATTGTTCAAAATTCACCAAAATTTCACCACAGTGTCTTAAAGCCTTAAAAGTATTGCACACCAAATTTGGAAGCTTTAACCCTTAAAATAACCGGAGCCGTTTTTATATTTAACCCCTTTACAGTCCCTGGTATCTGCTTTGCTGAGACCCAACCAAGCCCAAAGGGGAATACGATACCAAATGACGCCTTCAGAAAGTCTTTTCTATGTATCAGAGCTCCTCACACATGCATCTGCATGTCATGCTTCTCAAAAATAAGTGCGCAATACAGGCGCGAAAATGAGACTCTGCCTATGATTAGGGAAAGCCCCTAGAGAATAAGGTGTCCAATACAGTGCCTGCCGGTTATTTTACAAAATTCCCAAGATTAAAATAATTCCTCAAGGCTATGGAGTATAAAATATGTTTATATATAAATCGATTTAGCCCAGAAAATGTCTACAGTCTTAAAAAGCCCTTGTGAAGCCCTTTTTTTCTTTCTGTAATAAAAATGGCTTACCGGATCCCATAGGGAAAATGACAGCTTCCAGCATTACATCGTCTTGTTAGAATGTGTCATACCTCAAGCAGCAAAAGTCTGCTCACTGTTCCCCCAACTGAAGTTAATTCCTCTCAACAGTCCTGTGTGGAAACAGCCATCGATTTTAGTAACGGTTGCTAAAATCATTTTCCTCTTACAAACAGAAATCTTCATCTCTTTTCTGTTTCAGAGTAAATAGTACATACCAGCACTATTTTAAAATAACAAACTCTTGATTGAATAATAAAAACTACAGTTAAACACTAAAAAACTCTAAGCCATCTCCGTGGAGATGTTGCCTGTACAACGGCAAAGAGAATGACTGGGGAAGGCGGAGCCTAGGAGGGATCATGTGACCAGCTTTGCTGGGCTCTTTGCCATTTCCTGTTGGGGAAGAGAATATCCCACAAGTAAG
The DNA here is from genome assembly GCF_027579735.1 of Bombina bombina. Lineage (NCBI taxonomy): Eukaryota > Metazoa > Chordata > Amphibia > Anura > Bombinatoridae > Bombina > Bombina bombina. Next base: position 1,337,673,718 of record NC_069499.1, read on the forward strand.
GATGACGCCGTGGACCGGACACACCTATGTTGGAGAAAACACACTTTTTCTAACTTTGACCCCCAAAATCTGTTACACATCTACAATCACCAAAAAACACCCATGCTAAATAGTTTCTAAATTTTGTCCTGAGTTTAGAAATACCCAATGTTTACATGTTCTTAGCTTTTTTTGCAAGTTATAGGGCCATAAATACAAGTAGCACTTCGCTATTTCCAAACCACTTTTTTTCAAAATTAGCGCTAGTTACATTGGAACCCTGATATCTGTCAGGAATACCTGAATATCCCTTGACATGTATATATTTTTTGTTAGAAGACAACCCAAAGTATTGATCTAGGCACATTTTGGTATATTTTATGCCACCATTTCACCGCCAAATGCGAGCAAATAAAAAAAAAAACTTTACATTTTTCACAATTTTAGGTTTCTCACTGAAATTATTTACAAACAGCCTGTGCTATTATGGCACAAATTGTTGTAAAAGCTTCTTTGGGATCCCCTTTGTTCAGAAATAGCAGACTTATATGGCTTTGGCATTGCTTTTTGGTAATTAGAAGGCCGCTAAATGCTGCTGCGCACCACACGTAAATTATGCCCAGCAGTGAAGGGGTTAATTAGGTAGGTTGTAGGGAGCTTGCAGGGTTAATTTTAGCTTTAGGGTAGAGATCAGCCTCCCACCTGACACATCCCACCCCCTGATCCCTCCCAAACAGCTCTCTTCCCTCCCCCACCCCACAAATGTCCCCGCCATCTTAAGTACTGGCAGAAAGTCTGCCAGTACTAAATAAAAGGAGTTTTTTTTTTTAATAAAAAAAATAAAATATTTTAGCTGTGATGGACTCCTGCCTTAGCCCCAACCTCCATGATCCCCCCCCCAGCTCTCTAACCCTCTCCCCTATCTAATTGCGGCCATCTTGGGTACTGGCAGCTGTCTGCCAGTACCCAATTTGCCCAAAAACAAAAGTATTTTTTGCTCTTTTGCTTTTTTTTGGGGTTTTCTGTAGTGTAGCAGCCCCCCACAATACCCCTACCCCCCTCCCAGATCCTTTTATATTATTTAAAAAAAAAAAATTTCCCCCTCTTCCCTCCTCATTGGTGTCAGTGGCCAGCTAATGCGCGCGCACGCACCCGGCATGCACATTGCACTTCTAGGAACCGGATGCCGGGTAGCGATGGGCCGCCCACCCGCCACCCTGTTGCGCTCCCACCCACCAAAGAACCGGCACCATCGCTACCGGTGCAGAGAGGGCCACAGAGTGGCCCTCTCTGCATCGGAGTCTTCTAAAAAGGTATTGCAGGATGCCTCCATATGGAGGCATCACTGCAATACCCTGAGAGCTGCTGGAAGCGATTGCGATCGCTTCCAGCACTCTCTTAGACAACTGACGTACCAGGTACGTCCATTGTCATTAACTGCTTGTTAATGCATGACGTACCTGGTACGTCAGTTGTCATTAAGGGGTTAAGGAATCCAGCACATATATATTTTCATTAAAAAGCCTAGTCTCCTTCTCTACTTACAGGGGTGTGAAACATAAGGGCCACAGTTTTGAACTATATTTAAAACACTGCCTTTCTAACTAAAACTTAAGCGGAAAGCGGAAAGCCCACTAATGAATGCACAGTGATTTGGAGTGCAGATTTCTTTAGATTACACCACAGTGCAAAGATAGATATCACAATTAGGGCCCCTGAGCCTCTGTCATAATTGAAGAATGCATCTTACCACAACAGAACTGTAATAGCAACCTATAATGCACATATACTAGCACTTTTGCCACTAGGTAACTTGAATGCATGGTCACCACAATAATATTTTATGGAACGTGTAGATTTACTTTATAAAGTTAATATTTAATGCGAAACAGGGACAACTACCCCCTGAATTGTTAAACTTGGTTGTTAAGAGTTTTGTTTGGAGTGTGATTTAATTGACTGTATTTTTTCCTGAAGTTATACTTATATATAATTATTAAAAAGTTACAATAGGACTCTAATACAATTAAAAGTATTACTTCTTAAGATTAACTGCCACGCTAGACAAGGCTTCTTTTCCCCGCTCTTTTCACTTCTCTACCACTTCTCTTCCCTTTTTATTTTTTTTCCTTCCTCCTCACCCCCCTTCGCTTTCCTCGGTGGCCCCCCTAATAATAAAAATAATAATAAACTATGAGACACCAACAGGGTCAAGGTAAACCCTGTTCATTTGAAATTATATCAGTTAATGTCAAGGGCTTGAACAGTCCTAACAAGCGCTCTATAGTTCTTAGAGACTTGTACAGAATGGGAGGGGACATAGTATACCTACAAGAGACCCATTTCCCTACGGAGCATGAGCCGAAGTGGTCCAACCATCAATACCCTAACACATATTTCGCATCCGGCCCTACAAAAAAAAATGGGGTAGGGGTAATCCTGCGAAAATGCCTTTTAAGCTTCAGCAACAGTATAAGGACCCGGAGGGCAGATATATAGTGCTTACAGGCTCGCTATATGGCAGATCAATCACATTAGCCAATGTCTACTGTCCCAATCGATCCCAGCACCTCTTTCTCTCTGGGGTCATCCGCAGGATATTAGAGATGCAAAGTGGTGTATTGGACCTGGGGGTTGACTTCAATGCATCTCTTGACCCCTCGCTTGACACTTCCAATGGCATATCCAGCACTCCCCACAAGATCCTGAGTGCATGACAACCTCTTTGGCCGCATTGGCAGTTCACATTTGGCGCCTGCATCATCCTTCACTTAGAAATTACACTTATTACTCACACCCGCATAGGAAATATTCAAGGATCGATTATTTATTTACTGACACAACTGGCCTTATAATCACCAAAAACAGTAATATACATGCAATCACCTGGTCGGAGCATGCCCCAGTCAGTTGTCCAGTGGAGTGGCCTAACTCTCCGATCACTCCATACATGTGGAAATTAGACGACACCCTCCTAGATGATCAGGTATTTAATGCTGAGATCAGAAAAGCGTTGGACGATTTTTTTCGTCTTAATGCAAATGACAATATCGAGAATCCCACAATATGGAAAGCTCACAAGTGTACCATCAGAGGTCTTTTGATCAGCCGAAAGGCAAGACTGACTAGGCTGAGGAGGGAGCGTTATGGGACTCTTCTGGCCCGGGTAGAAAGCGCGGAACGGCTTCACAAAACCCACCCTCTTGATGAGGACAAACTGAAGCTTCTGACCTCTGCTAGATTGGACTTACTGCAGTTTCTGCAGGAAGACCACCAGAAAAAGGCTCTCATAATGAGGCAAATATACTTTGAACAGGGTGATAGGGCCGGGAAACTACTTGCCAGGGCTATTGCTAGGAAAAGGTTAAAGGCATATGTGCACCATATTACAGAGGAGGGGGGAACAATCCGGGCAGACGGGGAGGCAATTGCAGAAATCTTCAAGAAATATTACGAATCACTATATGACCTGCGGCAGTTTAGCCAGAATGGAGACGGTAATTCTCCACCGTTGCAAGGCGCTGATGAGGTACAAAGTTAAAAGGGAGAGAAAAAAGTGACAGTATACCAGCACTCTTGTGAATGTCCGTTAAATATCAGTAGGAATGGCATGGAGGGTCACCTGAACAAGGTATAAATAAAACATAACTTTTATTCTATAAGGTTAATATATACAAATGAATGTATGGTGTGTAACTTAAAACTTAGATTAAAAATGTATAAAGGGGAAAAATATCCACAAGAACACGTAATTATCTATAATCCTAAACATCACACAGTCTCAGTGCAAACTTATAATAGCTCAATTCTGCATTTATTAATCTACAAAGGGGATTGACCCCATCAACAAATTTAACTCAATTATTGCAGTGCAGAGCAAAAATAAGCACCGGTCTGTGTGGGTGCAAGTCAGCCAAATTATCGGCTCAGAAAGCAAAATTAAAACGGCTATGAGAGTGGATATGGCCCCCTAAGCACGCCTGAAGCGCATTTCGCCGTTATCGCGGCTTCCTCAAAGGCTAACCCGATCTGGGTTCATCTCCTAGCCTTTAAATGAATCCTAAACCAATCAAAGTGGAGTATGAGTATACAACCACAATTCAACCTATCAGATTAATTGGCTTCCCATTGGTTAGAAGCCGTCATGTGTTATGTAACGTCATCCTGTCATATTCAATAGAGTAGACAAAAGGTCAAGCTGTTAATGAAAGCTCGACGATCACAATATACAGACGATTATGAGTTAGCATTTATTTATCAAACCCAGGATAGTTTAATGGAGACAAACGGTGTTATATTATCTAACTAGACAAGGCGTTTGAATTAAATACCTGATTCTCCTAAGTGAAATTATATTACATCGAAATGTTGCTTATTTTTGCTCTGCACTGCAATAATTGAGTTAAATTTGTTGATGGGGTCAATCCCCTTTGTAGATTAATAACTGCAGAATTAAGCTATTTTAAGTTTGCACTGAGACTGTGTGAGGTTTAGGATTATAGATAATTACGTGTTTTTGTGGATATTTGTCCCCTTTATACATTTTTAATCTAAGTTTTAAGTTACACACCATACATTCATTTGTATATATTAACCTTATAGAATAAAAGTTATGTTTTATTTATACCTTGTTCAGGTGACCCTCCATGCTATTCCTACTGATATTTAATGGACATTCACAAGAGTGCTGGTATACTGTCACTTTTTTCTCTACCTTTTTTCTTGTATTACCAGACAGGCAGCCCCCCTCTAATTTCTCTCATGATCAGATAAATTGTTCAACCCTTAGATCTGCTTTTCAGATCATGTGATAGTTGATATATATATATATATATATATATATATATATATACTGTTAATAATACTAGGGGCTTGTCATAATTGGGAATTTTCCCACTCTCTATTTATCATGAGGTACAAAGTTACCTTGATGGTGTTGACCTGCCAAAGCTCTCGGAGGCGGAGGCAGAGGCCTTAGACTTCCCTATATCGATAGAAGTTATAAAAGCAGTCAAAGACTTACCAACGGGGAAAAGCCCCGGGCCGGATGGCTTTGGTCTTAAATATTATAAGGTATACGAGGACATACTGGCTCCTGAGATGGCAACTATATTTAATTTGTTAGCTCAAAATCCCATTTTACCGAGCTCTATGCTAGAGGCTTATATAGCGGTGATTCCTAAACCTGGGAAGCCACAAGATAAACCTGAAAATTACAGACCCATATCGCTGCTTAATTCGGACGTGAAAATCCTCGCTAAGATCATGGCCAACAGACTGAACAAATACCTCCCAGATCTGATTTCTACTGATCAAGTGGGCTTTGTCCCAGCGAGGGAGGCCAGGGATAATACCCTGAAAATTTTACATATAATAACTCATGCCCAGATAAACAAAACGTCACTTTCCTTGGTCACAACCGACGCCAAAAAGGCGTTTGACCGGGTCAGTTGTTTATTCATTCGGCAAACACTAGAAAAATTCGACTTCGGGCCTGGTTTCATAAATCGGACAATGTCTTTATAATCATCACCAAATGCCAGGGTCAGAGTCAATGGAACATTATCAAACACCTTCCAGATCAAAAATGGAACTAGGCAGGGGTGTCCCCTCTCCCCACTCTTATTTGCCCTCACCATTGAGGTACTGGCGGGTAAGATCAGAGCTAACCCTCGGGTTAGGGGTCTCATCATAGGAAACACCGAACACAAACTCTCTATGTACGCTGATGATGTCTTGCTGACTATCTCAGACTCGGCTAACTCATTAGCGGAAGCTCTGATGGAGTTCACTGCGTTTGGCAGGGTCTCAAACTTCCTACTTAACCCCCAGAAATCTGAGATCATGAATATCACGGAGCCGTCTGATAGGGCAGTTAGATCTGAGGATATTAAACCTTTCTAAGTGGCTTCCCATCACATCAAATACCTTGGGATAATAGTCTCGCCTAATCTATCGGAGATCTCTGACCTTAACTATAAAAACAGAGATGATATATTGAAGGACCTCTCTGACTGGAAAAAAAACAAACTATTGCATGGATGGGCCGAGTAGGGATAATTAAGATGAACGTGCTACCAAGAGTACTCTACGTGATGCAGACAGTCCGGCTGATACCGGGTGCACAATATATACAACACATCCAGGCGGCTATCGAGGCTTACATATGGAACGGGATAAGGCCTAGAATCAGAAAAAAACACAATCTACATGCCCAGAGATAGGGGAGGGCTTGGAGTCCCTCTTTTGAGGGAATATCAGAGGGCTATATCTCTGCAACGACTGGTGGAGTGGAGCCAGGGTTCGCGTAATAAAGCATGGATACAAATTGACAACGAGATCCTCCAAAGAGGTAATACGGGAGCAATGGCCTGGATTTCCACTAACAACCGCCCAAAACTCATTCTGCAATACCCCTTAATTGCAGAAGTCTTTCAGAGGTGGGACACCCTTATCAGGGTGGACTCATCTGTTTCCACTCCTGCGTCACCAAACACCCCTATTAGGGAGAACCCGAACTTTGGCATGGAGACCAGACCATATGTGTCTGGAGAGTATTATACTCTAGCAGATTCCGCCATGTCCAACATCTTACAACATGACAAACTTAAAACTCAAGTGGAGTTGGCGGAAAGAGATCCAGTTACTTCATGGTACAGAGTAGCTCAGGTCATTTTAACACACACAAACACAAGTCAGAGCTCACAAGACGCAGAACACTCTGAAGTGCTCTGCACGATGTCACAAACACCGACTCATCTTATCTCACACTTATATAAACTTCTATTGACTAGGGGAGGAACAGCTTTACCGTCGTACGCGTCCGCGTGGCAAGCTGAGCTGGAGCAGGAGATAGAGATAAAGGACTGGGTAAAGATTTCTGGAAGGGCAAAAAAAGCTTCAGTCTCGATGAAAATCCAGGAGACACATAAATTATTGAGTAGATGGTATTTGACTCCTCATAGGCTTCAAAGAATATACCCACACACAACAGGGGAGTGCTGGAGAGGCTGTGGAGAGTGTGGTACTCTCCTGCACATCTGGTGGAACTGCCCACTCATACAACCCGTTTGGGAGGAGGTGCTGGGAGAGATGAGCAAGATTCTTAAAATCATAATCCCCCCAAAGCCAACCTATCTTATTTACCATGACTTACCTAAGATTGTAGGGGAGGACAAAAAGCTGATTTTTCTATTAATGCTCAACGGTGCAAAGGGGCTTATCCCGGTGTACTGGAAGAGACCACAGGTTCCGGGTATTCAGGAATGGAGGTCTAGAGTAGCTGACCTTCTCAGACTGGAAAGGTATCATTACTTGAAAATTGGCAAATTAGCAATGCATGAAATGATGACTCTGACTTGGGAGAGGACTCTAAACCGAACACAAATTCAGACCTAAACTTAGGTACTGCCTGGCATTGGACTTGACGGTGGGGAGAGGCTAGTATGGAAAGGGGTGGGGTGTTTTTTTTTTTTTTTTTTTTTCTCCTTCCCCCTCTTTCACTCCCCTCTATCCATCTTTTCTTCTACTTTGCCTTGTCACACCAGTATGGGTGGAAGCATCAGGAGATATAATAACCTCAGCTGGATGTGTCAAGTAGGACGAGCATCTAGATCTACATAGTAATTGATAAACCTGATGTTAAGCTTCTAAGATATAGATTATCTGATAAGAACTATTAAAAACAACGAGAATATAATCTCGTTGGAACAAGCTCAAAATCACTCGAACTGTTGGAACCCATCTTAGGGAAGATGATGACAGAACAATTCAGCTTTAAGCTATATAAAGGACAGAGACTTTCAAGTGATTAAAGATAATGTTACCCCCTTTAAGATATTGTTTCTGCTCTAATGTCTTGCAATATTGTAGTATGTTTTATGTTTTCAAATCTACTCAACAATAAAGCTTGTTTTACAAAAAAATAAATAAAAAAAAATAATGACATAATTTTGAAGCCTGCTGACAAGTGTGGATGTATTGTCTTAATGGACTATAAGAATTATCAGGGAGAGGTATTAAGACAATTAAACAACAGTCAGAACTACATAAAATTAAACAGAAACCACACCTTGGAATACAAGAGGGAGTTGGATAACATTCTACTGATGGGGATGCAGAATGGCTGGATTTCGGAGGGAGAGAGAAACTTCATGTTTACTGAATACCCAAAGACACCAGTTTTCTATATACTCACAAAGACCCATAAGACTCTTATTAACCCCCGGGAAGGCCCATAATCTCTGCTATGGAGTCACTAAACCAACCAGTGGCCCAATACTTGGATGATATTCTACAGGGACTAGTAAAACAAATACCCTCATATA